>NC_046383.1:10044485-10148556 GCF_011125445.2 Fundulus heteroclitus
GGTGTTATCGTGTGTTTTCTTTGAAAATTGGATTTTATGAGTTCTCGGGCAGAAACACAAGAATGACTGAAGTCGGGATGACAACTAGGAAAACTGAGCTTGTCAAGCAACGTTAGTTGTGTTTCCATTAACATTTTTTATGCACCTTATGAAGTGTCGCATTAGAAAAGGTTGATGGAAACAGCTAAATAACTTCAATTTTGCAAAAACGTTTTCACACTCGCTTGAGGTGGTTTTTTGCTTCTGCGAAAAAGAGTTAATGTGCTAAACGGTAGATGGAGACACATTTGCTGAATAGCTTCTGCCGTAGTACACATTACCTCATATGACTGATCAGCTGTTTCCTGACGTCACCCTTTCCTCTTGAAAGGGGACGTCAAAACCGCACTGCACCGGGGGAAACCTGGGCATCGGGAATCTTTTGCTTGTTTACGTAGCCTTCATCCAGAACGCTGTTGTTGTTTTTTGGTTTTAAATAGTTAAAAACGTGGTAAACACGATCGCTTCGAGAAAAACAGCGATGGATTGAGATTTGAGGTTTACCAGCATGGAATCAAAGCCATGCAGCTCGGATCTCTGAACTAACAAATAGATGCAGAATGGACTCTGGATTGCAGCTGTGAGACGACCAAACCTCTCTTTCAACGCCATATCCCGATACGTGTGTGTGTGAGCTCAGGGCATTATCAGACTGGTAAGTTTGAATCAAAGCTTGTGCTGTTTAACACAGAGCTTAGCCTAGCCAGCTGAAAAAAACAACCACTAGGTAGCAAAAAAAACAGTAGCGCTCCATTGGAAAACCCTTAATAAGCTCCTGTTCTTTTAACGTTAACGAGGTCAACAGTAAGAACTCTATTGTGGGGAGAAAAGAAGCTTCAGACTGTAGTGATGAATTCGGACCGCCTTTAACTGCGACGTCATTACGTGATAGAAACACACATGAATGATTCTAGTCAAATCTGGGCCTACAGCCATCTGAAAATGAACTACAAAGTGCTTGCTCTCTTCTCTCTGGACATTTTCGTTAATTTCTGTGAGGGGGCTGTGCTTAAAAGTCATGTCCCACAAAAGATTGTGGGATACATTAAGGGTTCTTAGTACCAGTAAGGGACATTGAGATGTCCCCAGACCAAACTGGCCACGGGAGAAAGCATACAAGCTGCCTTCCTAACTCCTTCCTTAGTGACAGCACTTATCATGGCGACAGCACTTACTTTGGTTAAAGAGTGCTTGCTCTATAATGGTATTGGGATGGAGCCTAGGAGTAAAGAAGAGCCTCTATTTCCTCCACAGTATAGGAGATTCATTTAGACATTACATCATAAGTTATCCTCACTCCTTGGAAGTTATCTGTGATATTTCATTATAACTGAACTAATTTAAAAGTAATGATGGGCATGTTTCTCAATGCTTGTTATGCTGTTTCTTGTTATGCTGTTTCTCAGTACAATCCATCATTTACCTCTTTGGTATGGTCCATTTTTTAAGCACTTTGTGTCTCTATCTCTCACAGCACGGCATCCAAATCAGCAATGTAAACAAAAGCCAAGCTGCCCTGGAAAATGACGACCTCATCCATTCGAGCCCCGTTGCATTTCTTTCTCAACAGCATGTGGCATCACCAATACATGTTGACATGACAGAATGATTACAACTTACCCGATAGCAAGGCATTCCTGAAAACCTCTCTCCAGTTTTCTCAGATGTGTGGTCCATGCTAGTTTGGAACCTCTACTTCCTGTTTATAGCAGCCATGTGTAACGCCAACTGTTGATGAAATTATGCTTTGCGTAGCCTGGTAAATTCACTCCAAACCACTAGATGCAAACATGCCTAATTCACGTTTTCTTTGTTTTCGTTTTTGCAATATTTTAAAATAAGAAAAAGTTGAGTTGGTCCTCTGGACAGATTTTTAAAAGTTTGCTTAAAATTAGCATAAGAGTTTGATGGAAGCATAGCTACTGAGTCTAGTATTCAACATGGCTGCATGTTAAAAAAAAAATGAAGGTAAAATTGGCAATAGAAACTGTTTTTTAATCGCTCTGACAGGATGTATTTCTTTCAAAGTAATGGGACATATATTGCTGTTTAATTGGCAGGATTAAATATTTTACTTAAACAACAAATCTAACAGGAAGTGCTGCAGAAGCAAAACAACACCAAAGTAAATGCAGCTCTAGGATGGGGTTTAGAGTCAAATAATTAACCCAAAAACTCAATCCAGGTATGAATATTAGCAAAAGTAAATAAAACCAACCAAAGACACACTCTGGAAAAACAAAACAAGAGATGCACATGGAACAAGAACACACTCTCTCCATCTTACACACCCCCTTCCTGGACTCCAGTGTGATGTTATTGTAAGGTTTCCCACCTGTCTACAGCTGTCAGCAGGGTGTTCTTGCTATGGATACCTCCCACTACTGTGTGTCCTCTGTTAACACACATGAACACACAGAAACACACCAACAGAAGCAGTAGTAGGGGCCTCCATGGGCATGATGACCGAGTCGTGTAGCGCAGGGAAGCAGCCAAACCTGACGCCTTCAGGCTAATGATAACGGAATCTGAAAAAATGTGTGTTGCATAGATTTATCAGCCTGCTCTGCAGAACCAGAACCAGAACCAGACATGGAGAAGCAGCATTTAGTTCCTATGCTCCACTTATCTGGAACAAATTTCCGGAAAACTGTAAAAGTGCTGAAAGCCTGAGTTCCTTTAAATCAAGGTTAAAAACACATTTGTTTAGGATTGCCTTTGACTGCTCTAGTTAAACTGTTTTAATAAATAAAAGCCTATAGAAATAATGAATTACATTCAATCCTTAAAGCAAACAAAATAGTGGGTGATGTGACTTCTTCTTTTTGACTCACACTACCCACTGGAGCACAAACGTCCTGTCATCAGAACCTTACAACACCGGGCCGAGCATGTCCCAACTAAAGCAGAAGAGAAGCACAAGGAACAGAAACACATCAAAGATGCCCTCCAAACCTGTAGGTACCCTAACTGGGTTATTGTCAAATCAGCAAGAAAATCCAAAAGACCCGCTGCAGAATAAAATGGTGAGAAGAATAAATGCAAAAACATCGTCATCCCATATGTTGCTGGAGTCTCTGAAAAACTCAAGAGGATTTTCTCCAAGCACAAAATCCCGGTACATTTCAAACCAAACAGGACCCTCAGACAGAGGATAATGCATCCTGAGGACAAAACCCGCAAACCTAAGATGAGCGGAGTGGTGTATGCAGTTCAGTGCAGTGAGGAATGTTCTGATCTTTATATTGGAGAAACCAAACAACCTCTCCACAGATGCATGGCTCAACACAGGAGAGCTACCTCCTCAGGACAAGACTCTGCTGTCCACTTACACCTTAAGGACAAAGGACATTCTTTTGA
Source organism: Fundulus heteroclitus (assembly GCF_011125445.2). Classification (NCBI taxonomy): domain Eukaryota; kingdom Metazoa; phylum Chordata; class Actinopteri; order Cyprinodontiformes; family Fundulidae; genus Fundulus; species Fundulus heteroclitus. The sequence goes on from NC_046383.1 coordinate 10,047,885, forward strand.
GAACCAAAATGTTCAGATTTTGGACAAAGAAGACAGATGATTTGAAAGGGGTGTCAAGGAAGCCATCTACGTTAAGAGAGAAAAACCAACCTTAAACAGAGGAGGAGGCCTTGGGTTCCAACTCTCAAAAACCTATAATGCAGCTATAGGATTAATTCTGGCCAATCATCACCTTAACTCTCACCCTCATTCGGGTGATCAAAACATTGTTCCTTTAAGCCAAGCCAATAACAACCCTAACAACTACTCGTTACAGAGGAGTGGACCAGTTTCGGTCCATTCTGCTGGCTTAATGTCTTTAACGACCGCCCATTACTAAGGGGTGGACCTGTTTCGGTTGTATTTGCATGTTATCTAAGCCATTACAAGGCCTTTGTTTGGGCAGTAGTATAAAGCTTGGTACTCCACATTACTCCAGACTTTTTGAATTGAGAAAGCTTCCTGGATAGGAAGCGAAACGTCTTCTACTACGGAAAACAAGTCCAGTTGCTTTGATTTTTACTTTTTTTTGGAATGACCATGACCTGGATGACTGAGAATCTTCACCAGTAATAGCAGCAGCTTGCGTGCGTCCTCCTGGTTTGGCTGGGGACTCAGCAGCTCTTGCTTTCGTCACAGCTGGCATGTCCCGCCTTAAACCATAATACTGCAACGTGATTGGCCCAAACCGTTTTTGGTTCGGGTCCAAACGACTGAGATGGGAGTGGGACAAGATGGATTCTCATGAGTTTGTGAACGCACAGATACCACGATAATTCAGCTTGTAGGCAAGGTTATTCTGAACCTGCTGCCAAACAAGCCTCGGGTAGACAGGAAAACAATAAATGTAAGAAGACTGGGAATATTTAAAACCTCTTTAAATAACCTTTTAACCTAAAAAAGAACAAATATGCACAAGTACATGTCTATTTTTTGTTTGTATGTATGTTGGTCTGTGACACATGACCGCTTAGACACTCCTTTCCAGGCACCCCAAATCTAATGTTTTCTTCATTCTTTATTTTGGTGGCCTGAACCGAAGCTTGTTTTCCTGCTGTACTCAGATGAAGTGTTTCTGGACAGGAGCGTCAACTGAAAGCCTCCAATGTAAATGGAAAAATCTGTGTTGAAGCTTTTTGCATTCATATGCGTGACCATGTGTGCACAGGATCCCAGCTGAGAGTGCATCTGTACGCGCACGTATATACAATATATTTTCATTGTGTGTGAGTAAATCCTTTTCCACTTGCTCCCTGACATCTCTGCCAAGCAGACAGAGTGACATGGGAATTGAACCATCTGCTTCTTTTCCCCCGCTGGACCGATCGCCAAGCAGCCAGTAACTCGCTCCAGCTGTCTGGGAATGGAAAAGACGATCCCGAGGCGTTCCAAAACGAATGGCAACCGCAGTGCAAAAGAATGAAGGGCCCTGAAAAAAAACAAGAGTGACATGAGACGAGGCAGATGCAAGACTTTCTTAGAGCCCATTTAACCTCCTCTCAGTGAATCACACACTGGCAGGAGCTGACCAGCGAGAATGCACCTCCTCAAAGCACGGACGAGGCTGAATGACAGGTTTAACCTGTGTTCTCTGTGTCGGGACTGTCAGAAGCACAGCAGGCTCACTATAATTGGGAAACATGGAGAGCGAGATGAGCTAAAGACAGGAAACTCTGAGAAAATGCATGTCACTGTCTCAGCAGTGGAGACCTGAAAGCACTGAGTGGGACAGGGGGAAATTTTGGAAAACATACTTTTCTTCTGCAGCAGAGCAGAAACACTTAATTCAAGACCCAAAGCATATTGATCAAATGATTCCACTTTATTCCAGGTAATAATCTGTGTATGTCCATATATATATATATATATATAATAAATATAAATGTACTGTGAAATAACAAAATGCAAAATTAAATAAATAAATGCACCATTAAATGTCCCATTAAATCCTTAAATGTATCATTAAATGTACCATGAAATAAACAAATGTGCCGTTAAATGTTCCATTGAATAATTAAGTGTACAATTAAATTATGACATGTAAAATTTAATATTTAAATGTGCCATTAAATAATTAAATAGGCCTTTAATTTATTACATTAAATAATTAAATGTCATTTTTGTTAAATAAATTCATTTGACTATACACTTCATCATTTCACTTTATATTTATTTATTTCATGGCGCCGCACAGCAAACTCATCATGAAATCATTAAAACTGTCACCTTCACTCATCAATCTCAGTGGGCGGGATTAGGGAGACCCTGATTCCTGATTGGCTGCTTCACAAGTAGCAAGACAAGACAACTTTTTCTTTGCTGAATTTTGGCTCCGAGGTCAATATTTTTGCTGGAAAGTGCAGACATAACTTCCACAACGTGTTGCAATTTATTTATCACACACTGATAGAGCAAGTCCGCCCTCTACATCCCTAGTTTGGTCTGGAATACTAATCCCATAAATTAATGGGAGAACGTTAGCCGGTGTAAGCCAGTGGGCAGGATTTATGATGATCCTGTGTGTTGATGTTGACCTGTATGACCACAGTGAGCTCTCTTGTGAACTTATTTTTACATGTCACTATTTCATGGTACATTTATTCATTTCATAGTATATTTACATTTAATTGTCCCCTTTAGCCCTTCACAAAGCCCCCATTAACACTGAACACATTATTTCTACTATGAACATGGTGGTGGCAGTATCATGCTGTGGCATCGACAGGGAAGCTGATCAGAGTTGATGACAAGAAAGATAAATCCAGGATTGTCTAAATACAAGACAATCCTGGATGAAAACCTGTTGCAGCATTGGCTCGTGTTATTACCGTACTTAATCGCCTTGTTACCGAAGAGTGCTTTATAAATAAACTTACATTGTCTGTTACAAGTAACCCTGGACTAAATACCAGGTTCTCCCAGAACCACCATACTATACTAAAATTGATTTTTAAAACAGCTGGTGTAAAAAAATAAATAAAAAAACAGAAAAGAAAAAAACAATGTGGCTTTTATGGGGAAAGGATACATTTTTACAGAAGTTGATGTTTATCAAATTAGAAAAATAAACAGTAAGGTCTCCTGAAGTTGAACTTCCAAGTGGGAATGTAAAAAGGTTTCATAATAATAGAAAGACTGTCAAAGTTCAGACCTAAATGTTCAATAAAACTCTCCATCTGACTGAGCTTGATCTATTTTACAAATGGGCAAAAACTTCAGTCGCTAGATGGGAAAAGCTCACAGAGACTTAAAGGTGGGTCCACAAACGACTGACTCAACAGAGCTGAATGAAACTGCATGCCAAACACTGTATCCTGTTCCTTCCTCCTCACAATTATGCATGCCGTTTTTTTTTCTTTTACTCGATCAAATAAAATCCTAGTAAAACAAATTGAAGTTTGTAGGATGACAAAACGCAAAAGTGTTGCTGGCATTTCAGAAAGCAACTGTCTTCAAATTTTACAACTTTGAATGCTCAACTCGCTAAACATGCTGAACTTATCCTTCGTTTTTGGCGCGAATAGATGAGAAACTCCTAAAAAATACGACCAAGGAGCTGCTGCAGCTGGAAGGGCCCAACTCAGGAAAAGAGAAGCAAGACTTTTGAGGAGCTGTGAGTAAACCCCTGATTATGGAGCGTGAGAGACACCCGAAGAATTGCTCCTTACAACTGCTGTTGAGCATTTTTCTTATAGATAAACCTTTCATACACAAGCACACACTCACAAACACCTACAGGAGCTTGAATTCAGGTACTTACAGACTCACTTCCATATAGAAAACCCCTATTATTATCTTCTCCTGTCACTTTATACATATCGTATTCATTCCCGCTAATTGGTGGTTTTTCTTTCCACTGTCGCTTCATGCTTGCTCAGTATGAGGGATTGCTGCAAAGCCATGGACAATGCAGACGACTCTCCCTGTGGCTCTACGCTTCTCCAGGAGTGAATGCTGCTTGTCGGGACTTTGAAGTAATCAACTGGTTCCCTTATATAGGAAATTATTGACCAATCTGTATAATATGATTGATTTTGACTTTGTAAAGTGCCTCGAGATGACATGTTTCATGAATTGGCGCTATATAAATAAAATTGAATTGAATTGAATATTGATTAATACTGTATATTCTTCAGAGACGGTATCAATGCATTGGTTGATTGTATCTTTAATACTTTATCACCTGGTTGTGCTGTTCTTTTTGCATCTCTCTTTGCAGGTGAAGAAGCAGACTGAGGATGTCGTATCGTTCTCTCCCTTTTTTGTCCTCTTTCTTTCACCTTTTCTCCTTTTTTTTCTCTTCTACCTTCTTGTTTTAGTGTCCATATAACATGAAATAATCCCTGCATAAATTATAATAAGGCTGCTTGCATGTATAAATCAAGCGGAGCGCTACGGCGAAAGCAGCAAGGTTCTGCTTGTGAAAGTAAAATCTGTTGCGATCTTTTTGGCATTAAGACAACAACACTTATTGCCACATTGCCAGACAGGACACTATAAAAAAACAAAAAAAAGAATTGTTATGGAAAGGAGGACTAGGATGGTGCTAGATGGCCTCTATTTGTTTAATAATGATAATATGGTAGGTAAGTAGAGTTATTCAGTAGGACCGTCTTGCATGACTGACAGAAGAGAAAAAGCAAAATGAGGCTCATCGCAAACTACATTATACGGAAGAGGATTAGGGTCACTCAAAAAAAAAGTCAACTCAATTCTGACTTTTTTCTCAGAATTCTGACTTTTTTCTCATAATTCTGAGAAAAAAGTCAGAATTTAATAGACTTTTTTAAATTTTTTTTGAGTGGCCCTAATCCTCTTCCGTAACATTATACCCAATGCATGTTTAGATTTTATTTATCCATCCACCAGAATAAAGCGGCCGCCTAAGCGGGGAAGTGAACATGGTTTCAGCTGCCTTGGACTGGATTCCACTGTCCTCCGCGTGTGTCTTCTCTTTGTATGCGGTTTGTAAATTCATTCCACAAGACGAACCTGCAGCGTGGTGACAATCGAGACAAAACTTTTAGGAAAGGAATGAAGAACAGCATTTTCAGAACCAGACAGCGAACGCAGCTACACGACAATAAATCTGCCCCAACGTTTCCTGGCTACAAGATATTTCTAAGTGGATGCAAGTGCTTGGACGCCGTTGCTTCTCGCCGTGGCCAACAAACGTCGACCCACGTGTCCCCGCCGCAGGCAAGTCATCGGCCGCTGATGGCTGAAGCAGGAATTTCCAAACATCAGGAACATATTTGAGTATTTTTTAACACGGGTGCTGTGCATCCATTAAACTGCCTCCGAGCTGAGGTCCAAAGCACTTCAGGACCGCAAGCCCCTCAAAGAAAAACAGCCCTGAAAGAAGAAATATCGATTCATCTGCAGGCCAAGACATTTCTTGTGTCGTGCTCAGGGTTTTTTTTTTCTTCCTTTCATTAATCCTACATGGTTTAAATCTCAACTTTTAAAAGCAAATATTTTCCCTCCAGGTGTTTCCATTGACGGTTAACCCGTATGAATTGGTGTCAAGGAGTGGCAATTGACTCCTGTACCCCAGACAAGTTGGAGAATGCCTGGCTGGAAAGCAGAGGAAGAGGCGCCTGGGCGTGGAGGTGGTTTTGGAGTCTAGAGGTGTCGGTGTACCAGGCAGGGGTTTGGTTTTTGGAGCAAAGACAGAGATTTTAACAGGAAAAATGAAATAATTCTGCCCTCTTTGTTAATATTTGGAACCAGTTCACCAGTAATCATCCCAAATGGTTCCAATTTCCTGTTTTTTCTTTTTCTTTGGGGTTACACAGAACATCGCGACGCAATGCTCAGCTCCTTTCAGCCATGAAGTCTAACCGTAGCGCAGCTGGACCCTGTCCAACACTCTTCAAGGAACATTTTAGCTGAGAAAACATGAACTGAAATCAGATTAAGAAAGCCATGTGCACAGAATGTAATTTCCCCAATCTCTTCAGCCATCTTTAATCTCCAGTTGTTCATCTATCTGGGGGGTTATGGGCTGTATTTAAACACACCAAACATTGAAATGTGAATAGTTTATGACCAACGTTAGCGAGCAAACGGCATCATGAAGAGCCTTGGACAGAGTAGACTGGTCGGGAAATGAGTTGTGGAGAAGTTTAAAGCAGGGTTAGGTTATATATCCCAAGCTTTAAATATCTCATAAAGCTCTGTTCAATCATCTGGAAAGAGAACTGGAAATGCAGTAAAAAAGACTGAATGAGGAAAACATTAATCAGAGAAGCTATCAAAACATCACGGTAACTCCGGAGGATCGACACACATCCACAGCTCAGGCTGGAGAATCTGAATCAGATACTTTATCCACCTCAATAAAACAAATCTTCATTTGAAAATTGCATTTCAGATTTAATCAGGTAATATTTGCTTAATATGAAAATGTATTTGATAAGCAAACATTTCAATGTGGAAAAAAAGCAAGAAACAAAAGAGTCTGTAAGGCAACACTTTTTTTTTGCTGCACATCATCCTGAAAACACCAACAAAACGATAAAACATGGTAGTGGCAGCATCATGCTGTGGGCCTGCCATAACATCTAACTGTCCCACACTTGAACTCCTTCCAAAAGTCTGAGAAAACACGAACAGAAATCAGATTACAAAGCCGTGTGCGCAGAATGCAATTTCCCCCGAACTCTTTAGCCATCTCTAATCTCCGGTTGTTCATCTATGCGCACCAAACGTAGTAATGTGCATAGTTATCCGAGAACCAAATAACCATCGTCACTGAGCCTGTGGGCTGTTTGGATAATTGCCAGTGCATGCTGTACACTGGTGAGGGGTAGAGGACGCCGCTTTGATCTAGCATAGGTTGAAACGGATTGAAGGGTGGCTGCATGCCCAAAATATGATGTGACCTCTACAATGAACTCATCCAAATCTCATCTTTAATCTGCGCTGTGAGGCTCACAAGTGTGCACCATGCTGATTATGGGACCAGACGCAGACTATAAAGGAATCTCAGGTCTGTATTTCCATTAGAAATTCTAAGAACCTCCATGAAGGGCAAATGTGCAGCTACAAAGTCACAAGTTTGTGTTTTTTTTATGTTATTTATTTGCTTAAACCTTATTTAAGGAGGCACACAGTTAAAGGATAAAAGTTTGACTCACATAAACCGACTAAATTAAGTCAGGGTCAACATAGTACTAAGATTTAAGTTCAGTTCCCTCTTGGTTACAAAAGTATTTAATGGAGCTTTAAGCTCTTCTAGAGAGTCAGAAACATTAAGGATGGAGTAATCTCACAAATATTTAAAGATCAAGTTGCAGAATAAGTGAACATAGACCTGGAAAAGAAAAACCTCAAAAGACGTCCACAAATAATAGTAAATGGTTCAAGGTGTTAAGAATGTCCATTAGTGATTGTCATTTTCTTATAATCATTAGTTGAAGAGAAAGCGTTTTATTTAATTTTGTTGTCCATCACTCTTAGTTCTGAGAAATAAAGTGAAATTGCTTTGTTCTGGTTTTATCTGATCGAGATCGCTCAACTGAAAGGTCAGGAGTTCCTCATATTTGACAGAATATAAGACTGATTGGTATATTTACACTAATGCAAATAACATAGTTTATGTTATTCTAAAGCCTAGAATTAGTTATTTCCCTAAAAAAACAAACACACTAATATATAGAGGAAGAATGTTAACTAGCTTTTGCTCCTGAATAAATTAAAACTAATTAAATCTAACTTCAACAAAGATAAGCATGACCCCTGAATTATTTATTATATTACAATAATTCTTCAGGCTAATTTTTCCAATACAGTGATCTATGGAGTGTATTATTCCTACGTTTTAGGCAAGGCAAGGCAAGGCAAATTTATTTATATACCACAATTCAGTACAAGACAATACAAAGTGCTTTACATGATTAAGATATACCAAAATAATAAACACAGGACCAGAGCATACATTTAAAAAAAATCACCTTCCCAATTTTAGTAGACAGATAACAAAGGAACTGGAATCCAAAGTGCTGAGGCTTGTGCCAGAAAGTGTGTGGGATGTGGATGTTTAAGTATGGGAACACATGCAAAAGCAGATAGGGTTACAAGAGGAAAAAGGGAAATTTGGCCCAACGCTACATGTTGTGTGACATTTTGAAATAAACAGATCTGCATTTTGCTACCCTCTGTTCCTGATTGCTTTAACACAAATTGCGATTGAAAACACAGCAATTTTGTTTTCAGGAGAAAATGTTCAGGCTGACATACAGATATGCGCTTGATTTTCAGCTTTAGCGTCTAGGCATTCTCGTTATTCTGCTCAGCGTCTGTTTTTCGCTGAACAGAGTAACGAGACGCTTAAGAGTTCACCATCAACACAAGTTCTTCGTCAACACAAGAGTTTGTGCAGATCAGCCATCCTCTGTGATTAGCAGTCAAGGTGAAAACATCAATAATACGTTTTTTTTATTGGCAAGTTGTCAGGATATGATCAATAAATCTTCAACGTACTCATGATGCTTGGTTGGACTGAAAAAAACGGAGGAAGTTGTTTAAAATCAAAGCCAAACTCTAAGAAGTGAAGCTGCAGTAGGAAACAATAAGGTTTTATTTCCATTTCATCAACCACAACTTTAAATGTATTTTAATGTGATAGACCAACACAAAGTGATGTACAGTTGTGAAGTGGAAGGAAAATTTTCTGTTTTTTAATTTTTTTGGAATAAAAATCTGAAAGGTTTGTGTGCATTTTTATTCCACCCGGCAAAGGAAATATCTTGCAGAGGCAACATTTACTGATGTTACTGCTTCTCAACTAGAGACAGAAACTTTTGTCCATTCTTCTTTGCAAAATAACCCAAGTTCTATGAGATTGGATGTAGGGCATCACTGTTTTTTTATTATAGCTTTTTCTTTAGTATTTAGTATTCAATTCTCAATTAAATGTGTGTCTTAACTTCAACTGGGCTGTTGTAACACTTGGAGATGCTTTCATCCATTTCATTGAAGCTCAAGATGTATTTATAAGGTTGTTTCCTGCTGGAAGATGAACATCCACCCCACAGTATATATACACACTATATATATATATATATATATATATATATATATATATATATATATATATATATATATATATATATATATATATATATATATATATAAAAGAGCATGTATAACCTCTACTTCATGTAACATGTATAACCTCCCTCTACTTCACATATATAGGTTACTTTGTGCTGCTCTATTCCCTAAAATCCAAACAAAATTGAAGTTTCTGATTATAATTTGACAAAATTAGAAAAATAAGTGCTTCATGTTTTTATCCAGTACTGTGGTATACAGTAATAGAAAGGAAAGAAAACTGCCCCAATGAACTTTGTGGTGATTTATTTTTTCAAAAACATTGTAATAGTTCCTGTAAAGTTTGTAAAAATAATAATAAATAAACTGAAAGCAAACAATTTTTCACTCACACCAAGCAATAGGTTACCTACAAATAAAATACTTCTTTAACTGATCTGTTAAATACATGTTTTATCATATAGAACTGGTTAATAAGGTTTGGTTGTTTGTTTCCCAGTTAGTACTGGTTAACGACCAATTAACTCCTGATTTGTTCCTCTTTGCTGTCCTTGGTAACTATCTATTAGTTCCTGATTACTTCTGCTTTGTTTCCCATGTAACTAACCAGTAGTCCCCTAATTAAGCTGGGCTGTGTTTTCCAGTAAGTATTGGTTAACTACCCATTAGTACATCATTAGTTCCCAAGACGTTCCTTAGTAGTTAATCTAATTTTGTGTACCTAGCATACTAACCATCCACAAAAATATAAATAAAAACTATAAAGGAAAAAGTAATAAACAAAAGTTATCTAGGAAATGTCAATCAAAGGATCATGACACCTTTTGCAAAAGTAACATTTTAGAATATATCAATATGTTCTCTGGAATTCTGTATGCAGACTCAAGCAAAAAATATGGAACTTGTTAAATTTAGTTGCAGTTCTGTATAAAACATGGATATTATGTATTTTTCCACATTGACTCATAGAGCAACGAGCTAATATTAAATATGAATAATTTCTGAGCACTGTGCCAGTGCTGCTGCTTTTGGTAGGAAAGCCTCTTAAGAAAATGTGCATCCGGCCACAACCTTTCCAGAGGTTGTGGCCGGATGATGCCAATCAAAGACTTGATTATTTCACCATCCTTGGCGTTATGGCATCAGTGAAATCAGGATTTTTTGCAGTTTGTTGCTCTAGAAGACACGGGTGTATTTTCACACAAATCAAAGGGAAGCTAAATCAGCAGCAACCGTTGCTGCTTAATAATTTAAAATGTCATTTTCACTATTTGAACATGATCATTCCATAGCTAGAAGTTTTTTTTTTTAGTATTTGGACAACATTTCAGACAACGGCCAGTATTCCCAGGAGTGGATGTCCCAGCTAGTTCTTCCGGTGGTCGGGCCAAGCAACACTATGAGAAATTGCAAAAACTCCCTAGAGGTCCGTTTCAGCCTCCATGTGCCTCATGTTTGTTTGGGGGAAACCAAACAAAGCATTTCAACGCAAGCGCTCCATGCCAACTGTCAAGCATGGTGGTGGAGTGGTAATTATTTCAGCTTACTTTGCAGCCACACAATCTAAGCAACACGCAGTCACTGAGTCAGCCGTGCAGGTCTCTCCATACCAAAGCGGTCTACAGTCTGCTTTAAACACGTCACTCTCATTTCATTTGGTTGTTTGACCTCATGAGCACCCCTCCGACTGGTGAAGAAAGAGGCTCTTTCCTCTGGCCTTGGAAAGACTTGGCAGCATTGTGAGACCAGTTATTTATTTTTTTTAGCAGAGGCTGTGCTTTCGGGGGAGGGAGACAGACACAAACTGAGCGAGCGCCATCATGGGTGTAATATTAAAATGCTTTGGTGAGGAAAACCCAACTAAGAGCTAGGGCTGGACGATAATTCAATAACAATATATATCGATCGATAGACGTGTGGCACGATAGGAAAAAATAGGGTCGATAAAACTTCGATAGAAAGTTTTCGTTCCTTCCTTTCAGCCTATGATATTAGTTGATGCTACAGTCACTACTTCCTCTCGACCAATCGTAATCACGGACCCAGGCACAACGTCATAAAGCGCCGCCCTCTCAAATCACAACACAGTGGAAAATGAGCTGCAGTCTGCGTCCTTACACGCCTCAACCTCGGACCTCAGCCCTGCGTCAGCCTCTCAATTATGAAACCTGAGAAGTAACTAGTGTACTATTCCCACCTAAATAGGCTATTTTATTTATTTATTTGGTATATTTATTTTGGTCACTTTTCTGGTCACTTTAGTTTATTCTTAATCAGTATTTAATAACATAACTCAAGTCTCATAAGTTATTTTTCTTTAAAAAAATTATGTTATGGTTAAAAAAGTTGGTTAAATACAGATTTAATTGAAATTCTGTGTTTGTGTTCTTTATTAAAATCAAATCATTCAGCAATATCATAAAATGTCCAGGCAGAGCTGCACATAAAATATGGTTTTAAATATTTTCAATAATTATCGATATCGATCAACATGCATTTTTTTTATCGATAAGCTTTTTTTCTATATCGTCCAGCCCTACTAAGAGCTCTTGAAACGCTTAGCAAAATTCAAGTTGCCTCTAAATCCTGTTTCCTTCTCTCTTTTTTAAGGGAGTGCTGGCCTAGTGGTTAGAGCAATGTGCTTGCACTCAGAGAAAGGATGCAAGTACCCGGTTCGATCCCCAGCGCCTGCACTCTGGGTCCCTGAGCAAGACCCTTAACCCCAGAACGCTTCCCAGGCGCTGCAGAGTGGCAGCCCACTGCTCCCCTTGGGGATGGGTTAAAAGCAGAGATACCACATTTTGTTGTTTTGTACTTGTGACAGTGCAATGACAATAAAGTTGAATTCTTCTTCTTATTATTCTTTTTTAACTCAAAGTAAGGTATCTACATTACCTGAATAGATTAGTTAAGTATCCATTATTTCTCACGTTCATATTTCATGAAACCAACATGAGTGTTCTTCTCCTCGCAGCATATTCACGTAGTTTAGCTAAAACTGAAAAAAAAAAAAAAGTTTAAGATCCGTAATGTTTCTGCAAAGGTGTGCAATTAAAAATATGGGCGATGCATATCCAAAAGCACTTATGGAACATTCCCTGGGCAAAAGGCTGGAATCAGGAAACAATGAAGTGAACAGAGCCCTAATGAGAAAAGCAGTGCCACATCTAACCCGGGGACTTATTCAGCTGTGCTGTAAACCTGTTGGTGAGCGTAATTGCCGCGGCGGTGGTGGTGATCATAACCTCTACTGTTTTTCTGGCAAAAGGTGTCAAACTGTAGGCAGGATAAAGCAATTTGAGGTATGTATTTGGGAGAAAGAGGGGGAGAATTCATCCAGGGTGGCCCCTTTTCTTCCCCTCTTTAACAGTTTCCATCAGAGACAATGTGTGAAACCAGTAGAAAACTTTCCAAACATTTTATGACCTCTGGAGCTGAACAAGAAAGCTGATGAATTCCACAACTATTATCGAATAAATTGCTGCATAAAAGCTTCCAAACCATAAAGAACTCATGCAGTAACAACTATAAAGAAGAGAATCTAAAAAAAAAGAAGAAAAAAGCCCGGGCTCTCAACAAGTTTGATTGCATAAGTAGAAACCGAAGTTTGATACGAGCACCGGTTGCTCATGGCTCTGTTTTCTGTTTTGCAAACAATGTTTCCTAATAGATGTTCAATTGAAACTTTGCTTATAGGTGGTTCTGGCATGCTGACATGCGTGATGCTCTCATTAACCCCGTGAATGAAGGCTTTGTGCTGAAAAAACACAGCGAGGGAATCTTATTCCAACTCTTATCCCTACCACTGTTGGCACACTCCTACCAAGGGTTAAAAGTTTCAGATTTCTAGACATGTAGTTGTTTTACTAGTTGTTTAATCCTTCCCTTTAAACACAGTAATATTTCGGCAAACCTCTTATGGAGTCCTACATTTGCTAAGCAAGCACTGTATCTCCAATGCAAGTATGTTCTTTGTTAAATAATTAATCTTTTGTAAGATTTAATTTAATGTTATTACATATTGTTTCTCTCAGCAAAGTTAATTGCAGGGGAAAAAATCGTCTGCATTTGTTATTTTCCTCTTGTCTCAACTTTGCTTCATAGACATTGCAAGCAATTCTGTGCACAAAACACTCACCAGAGTTCGCCCTTTTTAGACCATGCTTTTTAAACCTAACACTATGACTGACAAGCCTGCAGAACAGCAATTTAAAATTAATCACATCACCCCTGCTGGCATTTAATATAGCATTTAAAAGTCCCCTAAATACCCCCTTTCCTCATTCTGATGCATGGTTTAAATTTTAGCTTTCTAAATGTATAAATTAATGAGTTGTTGCCTGTGATTAGCTGATTGGTTAATTGTTAAAAGCAAATTAACAGGTGTACCTAATGAAGTAAAAATCTGAGTACTTTAACAAAACAGGTGGATGCAGAAATCACGATGTAGCTTTTATGTGGTCTCTTTCTTGACTGAAGGTTAAACATTTGACTGACCCAAACAGCTTGTGTTTATGGTAATAAAAAATAACAACGTTTCAGTGATTCTGATAGGGATTTTTTTTGGGCCACAAATAAATAGGTTAAATCAAATGATCAGTTTGTCAGCAATGGCATGCTTTTTCATTGAAATTGCGTAAAAAAAGAGAAGAAGATAATTCTTCCCTATGAAATACAGGTCAAAGCTGCTGCCTCGTATAACAAAGTAATAAAATGCAACAAGTTTCTAGAGCTGCACAATTAAATGGAAAGATAAGGCAGCCACTAGTATGAAAACAATTCATTAGCCAAAACAACAATTTTAACTGTTTACATTAAAGTTCTTATGTAGAAACAAGGTGTGGCCCTTCCAGTGCTTGAGAACAAAACTAACGCTTTAAATCACTGTTTTATTTTAAATAGCTTAAAAAAAATCTTCCTTTAGCAGCCGGTCCCACTGAGACCAGTTTCAGATTTGGCTATGGTTTCCATCAACTTTGACACTTGTGTTTCTGTCCAAACAACTGACGTAAGGTCACATATCTATAACAAGACAGTGAATGCATCACGGAAAGAGAAGAAAGCTTAATGAGGGAAAATATGAGCTAGTACTCCAAAATCCACACAGATCAGCTTTGAAGCACTGAAGTACAGCCCTGTGTCCAAAAAAGCCACTTCCAACGAGGCAGAACATTCATAAAAGTGCAACGCTGACTATTAGCTTTTTTTAAAAAAAAGGCAGAAATCTCCTGTGATGACATTTTTTTTAATTGATGTCTGCCAATAAATTGCCATGTCCAAAATCTACAGGGCTATTTTTACTCTGCAGACCAAAATAAATGAATCTGTTTTTTCTATTAAAGCGCCAGCAGCTCCTTCATTTGCATCTGTTTAGTTAAACTGGACCTTGTGGTTGGAAAATCAGGGTTCTGTGATACCTCCGTTTGCCTCAAAACTTGGGAAGCACGAAAAGGTCTTCCTGTATTTCTCTGTTCATTTGGAAAGGAAAACGTTACGGAAAGGTTACGGCGCTCTCGGTGAGCCGGGACCGGCAGCTGCGTGCTGCCTCGCGCCTCTCGCCGACCAACAGCGTTTGTGTGTTCAAGGCCACAGGGTAGTCCCAAGTTTAGCCGGTGTCAACGCTTGGCTAGACGAAGCAGACCAAACCAGATCCGGCTCTAAAGGGGAATCAGGCTAAGAGTCAACAAACAGACCTAAATATCCAGAAGGAAGGTAAAATAATCAAGACACGCACGGCATTCGCAGCCCGTCACCAAGAGATTTGGATCTGCCTCAGAGGTAATCCCAAACTGCTGCCTCGGAAATTGACTGGCAAAGAAAAACAGGGCCGCAGTGGATGAAGTCTTTGGGTGATAGTTTCTGTAAGAATAAGCTCTAAGCCGCCATCATGATAATTAGACCAGCATGGTTTTGATTGTTTCTGGGAAACAAGAGACCATATATATTGGCCCCGCAGGTGAATGACAACACCAGATTATCATCTTCCTCAAACAAGACTCGTACAAAAGGGTCAACCTTTCCAAACCACTGCTTTCAAATCTCTGGTGGCCTTTCAACCTTCAGAGTCAAATTTCTCCCTTTTAAATGGTCAACACTGACGGAAAATCGTCTTCTTGCTTTCAAAACTTTCTAAGGGGCTCAAACCGGGTATTTGCAGCCTCTCCAGAACGTACAAACGCCTCTCTGACCACTAGGCCATCTCTCCCGTGAAAAAGAATACAGAGTAGAGACACAAAAAAACACAGACCCACTGATCCAGGAGCACTTTCCATCCATCCATCCATCCATCCATCCATCCATCCATCCATCCATCCATCCATCCATCCATCCATCCATCCATCCATCCATTCATCCATCCATCCATCCATCCATCCATCCATCCATCCATCCATCCATCCATCCATCCATCTTCTAACACCTCTATCCCTATTCGGGTTACGAGGGCTGCTGGTGCACTTTCCATGTTACAGAAAAAGTAAAGCATTATTCGCAGGAGTAGCTTTTTTAGTGTCTTAACCTAGGAAAGAAACAAGGGCAAACATAAAAGTGCTAAGCCAGAAGTAAAAGCTAATGTCTGAAAAAAGGAGCACATATCAGCAGCTTCAACACTTCCTTCATTTAATTTGTCTGGGAGAAAAATAACACAGGATAAATGTGTCATCTAGAGAGGACATGGCAGCAACAGCTTGACCGATGGCTATTTTTATTTGTCCTTTTGTCTGTTCATAGTTCCTTCATTTCTTTAATCTTGATTGGTAGTTTTAATCAGGTATCTATAAATTGTTAACTCAGGTAAACATTATTATTAATGGTGTTCCCTGGACGGACATTTATCTCTGGGAATAAATTCAGATACTTGAGGAGAAGTTGTCACTCATTTATTCCATGTGTGTGCAGAGAATGCAGGAGCTCGAATCTCTTGTTCAACTTTTATCCAAAAAACCAAAACAACTTGAGCTGATATTCCCCAGATAATATCTGACAGAGCGAGGGTTATTTGACTAAACATCAAATAACTCAAAAGCTTATAATTTCATCTAAAACGTCTCTGTTTCTGTAAAATCTCTTTTGCTGTGGTGACGCCTCATTGCATCCGGGATGGCTCCCATAACTTCATATCACATTTTAAACCCAACCAAATCATGTAAGATCTTGTTTAAATGCCACAGTTCCCCACATTTCCAGAGTTACCGCTGCTTCTGCTTTGGAGGACTGACTCTCGGGTTCATGACTTGTCGTTTTTCACAAGCACTCCCATCCCAGGGGTCACCTGGGGTCATTTCAGTCAACCACAAGAGGCACTCAGCTGGAAACAGCAATACTATCTTCCCTCAATAAATACTTAAGGGTTGCGTTTTCTCCGTAAAAGGATAGTTAAATATCCCCTTGACAGGAAAAAAAAAAAGATCTGGCGAGAATAAGGCCGACCTGATTTTTGACAGTATATCCCTTATTAATGCTGCATGAATATGATTCAAATTGGCAGGTGAGAACCTCTCCTAACTTTTGGAAAGCTCGCCATCAATCACTCTCAATTCCAAGTTTGGTTTTATTGTAAGTGGTGACGATTTTGTGATTAGGTCTAAGGAACCTTCACATGCTGAAATGTAATTTGGCAGGAAACATCTTCAAAAGAGTCACGGGTGACTTGTGAAGACATTGTACCTGACCAGTGGGCTCCGTGGCCTCTCTTACCAACTCTCATTTTCAGATTTTTATTGGCTGCCACTTTACAAAAGAAAGGTGTCATTCCAGAGCATAATTCATACGCTTTGGGAAAGGTTTCCAAAAGTGTGTTATTAAATATCTTGTGAATGAAAACGTAGCTGTAAACCAAGAATGAAAGTCACAGATTAATAGGTTTCAGCTGTTTGCCAGCAGTGACTCAAGCTGAGAAGCTGAAAGTTATTTGAAACACATCTTTTAAATGCCTTAGTGAATTTGATGTTTTACTAAATATGGTCGAACACATGCAGTGCATTTTGCTTTTTCCCTCTGTGGCGCATCCAGTTTTAGTAGGTTTACATTTTAAAAAAAAAATCAAATTACTCTTACTATTATTCTGTCTCCCTCCTGGTTGCTCTGGAGTTCTGCAACCCCATAAAACTTGGCAATCACGTGTGGATTTTTAAGCGCCAAAGCTTACAATAGCATTAATTTCCTTTTTAACTAAAAAAAAAGCTGCTTAGTTTGTTGAAATCTTGCTCCTCACTCATATGATGAGACACTGTTTTTGGTGAAACATTGATTTCAGAACATTAAAATGGAGGAAAAATAAATCTAAAAATAAAAAAAATACTTTTCTACTGTGCTATACACTTCAACGGAGATGTTATTATAATCAAGCTCTCTTTTGAATTATGTTCAGAATCAGTTTTCATGCTCCTCCTAATGATGTCGACTGTATAAATGTGAGCAATTTCACTTAATATGACACGTAGACGAGGCAGAACAAAACGCAGATCTCCACCATGATTGCAGATGACAGTGCTGTGACACTAATTGGACTTTTTGTCTAAAACAACTGATACAAATAAATAATTATTTCAACTTTTGACAACCTCCCCAATCAAAGAACTGAATAAATATTGGCTAAATCTGCATTTTCCAGAAATTTTCCAGGTAGCGGTTAATCATTCTAAAACAAACACAAGATATATTATTTTTTTCTAGATGCAGGTCAAAAACTGATTTTTTAGCTCGAGTTCACATTTAAAAGGATTAATAATCTCTGGTAGTTATCGTCAAGACTTGTGCTGCCATGTGAAAATATTTCTTTTTTGCCTCCTGATGTAGGAGGGAAGATAGTATTCAACTTTGATGTGAGTTCATCTGTTGTCTGCACAGGTTGTCGGTGCAGTGAAGAAACACAATTGATTTGTATAAGAGTAGGGGTTTTTAGATTCAAGTAAAAAAGTGTGAATTTTCCTTTCTTAAAATAAATATTCCCAACTGGCAGTGATGCGCACATGTTTACTAATAAATAAAGACAGATTCCCCTTTCAGAAACTGGTGGCATCCTTGCTTTGCTGCTTTTTATCAGCTGTAACATGCAACACTTGGATCGGATTATAGTGAGGATATCTTCTGGCTCTTCTTTGAGTATGCAAGAAACAAAAAAAAGTGGTGTGATTTCGGTGGGAAGTGAAGTCAAGGATCTAATAAACCGACAATAGGAGCATCAATAACAGCTGCTGTAATAGAGCATGGAAGCTGCGCTTTGGGCCTGTCGATGCGCTTCTTGCCAACAGCGGTTATGAGGATGAATCGCAGCTGCTTTCGCTGGTTTAGGACTAACAGGATGGATGTGAACTAGATTGCATGAAGTCCTCATGGGTTGAGAAAAGACTCGAACTACAGCTGCAGGGCACCCAGCCATGAAAGAGCCACGTCTCTCCCTCGCTTGCATCTACACTCGTTTCCTGTCGGTGCGGAGATATTAAGCAGCTGATAATGACGCGTAAAATAATAGCCCTACAGATGATAAAAACACTTGACCTCCAACCTGAGGGAGATTTACTTCCAACCTGGGTGCTGAGGAGAAGGAATCTGCTGCTGAATCAGCGCCCGCCCTGCTCGTTGTGTGGCCTCAGGAGAGCGTGAAGGGAGAAAGGAGTTCCTGCAACCTTGATTCAGGATTGGAGCGTGGAGTTGTGCTCACAACTCAATCTGTCCCATATGAGGAAGATGTGATGAGCTGAGTGAGGGTGTATCTTGGCTATACGTTCTGGATGTAAAAATCTGGTTTTTAATTAAACTTTAAAAAAAAATGTTCTCAGCGTTGTAGAACGTTACTTTAATTTTTCATTTCCGCGCTCTCCCTGCACTTCCTTAACTTTCTTCAGTGCCTCCGGCTGACTTAAATAAGATGTCCCGCCAAGGTTAAAAATAAAATACACTATTATTACTAAGGTTTTACATATCAGGACACAATAAAAATGATTTGGTCTTCAACTGGTTCTAATTAAAAATAAATAAATCTAAACCTAAATCTTGAAAAACACACATCTGATTCCACAATGTCATTATTTATTAAAGAAGAATTAAGCCAAAACTTACATACGCCCTTTCTGCTTCCATATTTTTAACAGGGAAAGTAGCCACCACGGACCGCAGACCAAATGCACTTGATTAATGGATCATCTTTAATGTAACCTATTATAATTATGTTTTTTTGGCAGCTTGGCAGCACAATGCCAAGGCAAACAGACATCAGCAAGGATTCAAGGATGGTTTAGTCTCATTGCACGTATGACGCACAATGAACATTTCAGTGAGTGTCCTTAAAAGAACACCAAACATTCACATATAAAATCACTTACCTTCATTTATTATTCTCACACTCATACCATTAAAAGCCTCACTAATCTACGAAAAAACAAAGAACAAGCAAGGAAGTATAAAACAGAATTAAAAAGTAGGTAAAAATAGACAGAAAGCTATGGCCACGTATGAAATGACTTTTCTAAGTTGACTATTGCACTCAGTTATATAATTTTCAAAAGGGTAGGCAGAGGGGAGACCCAGCACATTTCAGTGATGGCTGCTGGGTAAAAATTGCTCCTGAGTCTAGCAGTGCGTATCTTTAGAGACCTGTACCATTTGCAGGATGGTAATAGGGTGAACAAATGGTGAAAGGAGTATGTAAAGTCTTTCGCAACATTGCAGACCGTATTGCGACATCTAGACCCCAGAGGTGGTAAGGAAGCAGTTTTAACCACCCTCTGGAGAGCTGCTGTGTCAGCGGCTGAACAGTTTCCAAACCAGACAGTTATGCAGTGTGTTAATACACCTTCTACTGGTGAAAGGACTCCAGCAGTTTGGCAGATATATTGGTCTTCCTCTGTAAGAAAGTGTAATCTCTCAAGGGGCTTTTTAAATAACAGAATCTGAATTCACATGCTATTTAAGATCCTCACTGATGTTGATCCCCAGGAACATATAAGTAGGCCCTCTCTCCATCTCCTCTCCCCCTATTTCTAGTGGTCTGAGCTCCTCTCTGACATCTGAAATCAATAATGCTTTCCTTTGCTTTTTAATGTTCAGAGAGAGGTTGTGACGACGGGTGCGCCACTCAGAGAGTCCATGCACTTCATCTCTGTAGGTGACCTCATTCCCATTTGAGACGAGGCCCACCAGGGCTGTGTGGTCCGCAAACGTAATAATCATATTTGCTGCGGGTTGAGAGGCAGGCAGTCTTCAGTGTAAAGGGCAAAGAGGGGCGGACTGAGCACACGACCCTGTGGTGTCCCCGTGCCGAGCTTCAGGGTTTTTGAGGGGTGGGGTCCAAGTCTGACAGTCTGTAGGCAATCACTGAGAAAGTCCAGTATCCACTGACACAAGTGACTGCAGAGACTAAGGTCCTGCATTTTTGTGACCATCTTGCTTGAAATTATTGTATTAAACACTAAGCTGTAATCCACAAAAGCCTCCTGACACATGTCCTGCTCTTTTCTAGATGTGTTAGATCAACACAGATAGCTGTGTGTGTGGCCTCTTCTGTAGAGCTATTTGCACTACAGCAAATGAGCCTGTAGTCATTGCGTGAAGTGATGTTTGTCTACTTTGTGTAATATTCTGGTTTCTGTTCTGGTTTTATTTTTGAGTCATTTTCCTCTCCTGCTTTAGGTTCTCTGCTTGCTTTGAGTTTGTGTCCTGTCTGGGTTTTTATTTACTGTTAGTTTATCCTGTTTTGTCATCTGTCTTAGTCTTAGCTTTATTTTCTGTTTTAGGTTTTTACTTTAGAGTGATTTTGTTTCTCAGTAAGTTTGGTGTGGTTTCTGTCCACTTGTCCTGTCAGCTTTTTAGCTTTGGTTTCTGGTTTATTTCTTGTTTTGATCCTCTGCACTGATGTCTGGTCTAATTACCCACTCTGCACACCTGCCTTACTCCACCCCTGTTGCAATCATCTCTGACCGGTTTCACCTGCTTCCTCCTCCATATAAACAGTTGAGACCAGACATCAGTGCCAGGTCGTCTTGTTGAGTTATGGGTGAGGCTCCTCCTGCAAGATTCTGTTTTTTGCTTTAGGATTTTTGACCCCCTTTGTCTCCAGTAACCTGAGCCATCATGTTCTGTCTGTTCCTGCCCTGCCTGCACAACTGGACTGTTTGTTTTTCTGCCATTTTTGTTACAACAGTTTTTTTTTTTTTGGGATTTTTGTCTCTGTTTTTGATTTCTGTTATTAAAATCCTTCTTTTTAAGAAACCTCTGCTGGTCTAGCTGAATTCTGGGTCCCCTGCCTCTGATTACATCATTACACTTTGGCACTAAAATAAAAATGGCAAATTTCAGACAAGCAGGCAGAATGGTGTTTGCCAAAGAAAAATTAAAGATGTCTGCAAGGATCCTAGTAAGCTGTTTCCAATTCGGTCCAGCAGCCTTTAGGACCCATTTAACTTCCTCTACCTGAAGGATATGTGGTTGGTCAACAGGGTTTGGCGGGAGAGAGATAATTTCATTCTTCTCCTGCTGCCGATATGTTTGCAGATGTCAATGGATCGCTGCTGCCCCTTAAGTTGTTAAATGCTGTATTCCCCACCATGTGGGTGGTGTTTCTCTACATATGAAGCGGTCTTCTTTATCCCTTTTTAGGACATTTTAGTGGTTTTAATGTCCTGCTTAAGGCTGTATCTAGCAGCACTGCAACGTTCCTTGTTGCCAGATTTGTGGGCCAAGTTCTGCTCCTTCAGAAGATGATGGACCTCCGTCGGATGGTCAAAAGGATGCGCTTGTTGAACACATCATCTGATATATAGGAGAACTGCTCAACAACTGTAGAGAAGAAACCAGGGAATAAGAATATTGCAAATTATTTGAAAGCCATCATTCTACGGTAAGAAATATTATTTGTAAGTAAGAACCTTTAGAACAGCAGCCATTCTTTCTAGGACTAGATGTCCCAGCGTGTTTGTCTCAAAGTCAAATATTGGAATGCTTAAGAAATTTCCAAAGCCCAAGAGCTCCATTTTAATGTCTACAGATTGCAGATACCATGTTAAATATTGAACAAGTGTGGCTGTTTAATTGAAAGCCATTTTTTTTTCAAAAAGAAGATGCCAGCGCAAATTTGCATCATAGTTAACCACAAAACATCTGGAAACTGTCCTTTGGACAGCACACTAAAAGCAGAGGTGTTTTGCTAAAATTCATAGTACCATGTTTGGAGATAAGTACAAAAATCATAATACCAGTTGTACCAGCACATTTATGGAGGAGACATGATTTGGTCTGGTTTAAAGCCAGAGGACCTGGACAACTTGCAGTCACAGAGTTCATCATAAACTTCTCTGCATACCAAGAATGAAATGGTCTGTCTGACACATGAAGCTTGGCCCAAACTTTGTGATGAACAGGACAGAAAAGATTTAGGTTAAAGACTAATGGTGACTGTGGGGGTCGTCAGAGTTGATAAAGTGCTATACAAATACAAGCCACTTACCATTTAATGAATCAAGGTGTTGCAATAATCCAGTCAAAGCCCAAATGTCAACTGGATTAAAATGAGACCTTAAGTGAGGTTTCCAAATGTCTGCAAACTTCAAAAAATTGAAGCAAGAAGTGGGCAACAAAAAATCCCCAAGATGTGATAGACTAATGACTTACAAGAAGCAACCTATGACAGTCATTGCTACTAATGGTAGGTCTACAATCACGTTGTTATTGTAGCTACATGTTTGAAATGGGCTGTTGAATTTCTCCATTATAGTTACAGAAAGTTTACACAATACAATTATTTACAGTTTTTGCATTTATTTTGCATGAATGGATGTTCAAACTGCAGGTATAACACAATGTAGTAATGGAAAAACCCATTAGATAGTTTTATTATAGTGATTTTTCTTAATTTCCCATTCAATTGCTGGTAAAAAGTAAGAAACATTGGTTGACAACTGAAATAATACAATTCTATTGAGAAATTATTGTACTGTAAGCTTAAACTTTGGTCTTCATTTTCAGAAGTAGTCAATCAAGCTGACAAGTTGAAGTGGCTTTCAGGAAGACAATGAAGTTCTCCCCTCTCACATTACGGAGGAACTGCAGCCAAACACTGAACACGTATTCATAAAATGTAAACTAAGACAGCCGAGGAATGTGTTTACAGTAAACCTTAGAGAATGATGTTTCTTTCTGGAAAGAAACAGAGCTTTTAGGCAACAGGATGCCTTCCTGCTTGTGTTTGCTCCAGGACTGAGGCGTTGCTACAAAACCCAGCAGACACAACATTCATCTCACTGCCTGCAAAATAAAAAGCTCCAACAAGGAGGGGTTCTGATGAGCTGCAGCTGGAGGTTGCTATCGTTTTTTAGGCTAACAGGTGGGGAGTGTACTGTGCCTTGGAAACTATTCATATTATTCACATTTTAACTTTGGTGTCTTTCATTGGGATTGTTAAACCAGCACATATTGCACATCTTATATGAGGGTGTACTGAAAGCATCTATGCATCTCAATTTGCAGTTCTTGCAGTTTAGGTCTGGACTTTAACTAGGTCATTCCAACACATAAACAAGCTTTGATCTAAAACATATAGCTCTGGCTATACATTTTAGGCCATAATTCAGTTAAGCTCCTCCTCCTGCTGTATTGATATCCTACCTACAGCCTTCCTTAAAAAGTTCAGCCTATTATTGCATCTGACCTGATCCACATAGTAAATTCATCCCTTTCATTAGGGGTCGCCACCCAGGCCTTAAAAACAGCAGTTATTAAACCACTGATTAAAAAAATAGTAATCTGGACAAATCACATCGGCAGAAATACAGGCCAATCTCCAACCTGCCATTTATCAGTAAAAATATTGAAAAAGCTGTTTGAACGGTTAAATAGCTTCCTGACAATGACCAACCGCTTTGATGTTTTTCAGTCCGATTTCTGTGCTCACCACAGTACTGAGACCACCCTCGTCAAAGTGTTTAATGACATCCACATAAATACAGACTGTGAAAAAGCTTTAGTGCTGGTTCTGTTGGACCTCAGTGCAGAATTTGTCACATTGATCATAATATATTATAATATATTATTAAACTGACTGGAGAGCTGGGTTGGACTCTCTGGTAAAGCACTCGGTTGGTTCAAATCCTACCTAAAGAACAGGGACGTCTTTGTGTCAGTAGGTAACGTCTCATCAGTGGATAAAAGTCACATGTGGGGTACCCCAAGGTTCAATTCTAGGACCCCTTCTATTCAATATTTATATGCTCCCACTAGCTGAGGTTATAACAAGAAACAAGATTAGTTGCCATAGCTGTGCAGATGATGCACAGCTCTACATTACAATGTCACCAGGTGACTCTAAACCCATCCATGCACTGAACGGATGCTTAGAACAAATCAATGCATGGATGTGCCAAAACTTTCTCCAGCTGAACAGAAACAAAAGTGAAGTTATTATCTTTGGACCTAAAGAGGAACAAATTAGAGTCAGCAGCAGCTTCAGTTATTACAGCTACAAACTAGTGATCAGGCTCGAAAGCTGGATGTAGTGATGAATGCAGACCTGAACCTTGAAGGACACATAAGGACAGCCAGAAAGTCAGCCTTCTACCACCTAAAGAACATTTCCAGGATTAAAGAACTGATATCCTAAAGAGATCTAGAGAAACTCATCCATACATTTATCTTTAGTTGCATTGATTACTGCAACGGTCTCTTCACAGGTTTGCCCAAATAACCTGTCAGACAACTGCAGCTGATCCAGAACGCTAAAACCAGGAAGATAGAGAACATCACCCCGGTTCTAAAGTCCTTTCACTGGCTCAGAGAATAGATTGTAAAATACTTCTGTTAGTTTATAAATCACTAAATGGCTTAGCACCAAAATACATAAAGACCTGTTGTTCCTGCATCAACCCTCCAGACCGCTCAGATCTTCTGGTTCTGGTTTACTCTGCAGAACCAGAACCAGAACCAACCACGGAGAAGCAGCTTTCAGTTCTTATGCTCCACAAATCTGGAACAAACTCCAAGAAAACTGCAAATCAGCAGAAACAATGAGCTCCTTTAAATCAAGACTGAAAACACACCTGTTTAGTTGCTTTCAGCCACAATAACAGGAACATTTGATGTGCATTGATGTTTTCACCTGATAAAATTTAATGTTTGTTACTGGTCTCACAACCAGTGACTGTTTTGATGTGCTTTAGATATTTTCATGATTTAAAGCACTTTGAACCGCCTTGCTGCTGAAATGTGCTGCACATTAACTTGACTTAACTTAACTTGACATTGTCCTTTCGGGGTGAACCTTCAACACAGCATGCAACCTCTAACATGTTTTCTCCTAGAAGTTCCTTGTATACAGCTGTCCACAGCCTGATGCTGCCACCTCCATGTTTTATCGTGAGGATAATGTATGCAGTGTTAGTTTTACATCCCAGCCAAAAAGTTTTATTTTTTTTGTCATATATGACCCGATCAAATCAATGTCAAATTTTGTTGACATTGTTTTAAAATCTAAATCTTCATTCAAACCTTTATCCCAGAGCTGTCTCTTGTGTTCCTTGGTCTTCAAAATTCTGTTTGATCACTATTGTTCTCTAAACAACCTTCTGATGTCTTGATAGAAGAGGTGGATTCATACTAATTACACTCAGGTGAACCGTTTTCTAAGTGACTTCTCAAGGTAATTTGTTGCAGAGGATTTTTTTTGTGGTATCACATTAAAGAAGCCTTGATGTACAACACACAAGTTCTATTTTTTAAGTTTTCCGAAAACCTTTGAGAGTTTTCATTTTTTGTCCACTCTTCATTTGTGCAATACTCTGTTTTCGTCTACCACATAAAATCCCAATTGTACGGAAGAGGATTAGGGCCATTCAAAAAAAAAATAAATAAAAAAAGTCTATTGAATTCCGACTTTATTCTCAAAATTCTGAGATTAAAGTCAGAATTCTGACTTTTTTTCTCAGAATTCTAAGATTAAAGTCAGAATTCTGACTTTTTTTCTCAAAATTCTAAGATTAAAGTCAGAATTCTGACTTTAGTCTCAGAATTCTGAGACTACAGTCAGAATTCTGAGAATAAATCCGAATTTTGAGAAAAAAGTCAGAATTCTGAGATTAAAATCAGAATTCTGAGAATAAGTCAGAATTTTGAGAAAAAAGTCAGAATTCTGAGATTAAAGTCAGAATTCTGAGAATAAAGTCAGAATTGAATAGACTTTTATTTATGTTTTTTTGAATGGCCCCTAATCCTCTTCCGTACAATAAAATACATTCAACTTTGTCTTTTTACGTAAAATGAGAAAATCTGAAATTATTTGTAGGAAGAAGTAGTAGTCAGTGTACAGAACGTATAACTCATGAAATCAGCTGTAAAGTATTATCTTTGTGAACAACACTCAGATGACCTCATTCACACATGGACACAATGACGCTCTGAAAAAGCCACTGGTGCTCTGTGGGTGTGATGGTGTGCATGTACTTTACTTAATGCCCTTGAACTCCAACATTTGCTAATTATTTGTCGCAGTGTAATTACATTCAGTATCTTTGGCTACTCTAAATGTGCTGCAAATGTTTGGCACTACATCAATTCAGATCTTGCTAAGAGAATACAGAGTCTCATTACAGCATATGGTCATCTGGTAAATGAATGGATAACTAACTCTGACAAATGTTTTCGATACGTTAGGGTGCATTCAGGGGACAAATTCACAGTCTCATTTGGGAACAATACATGCTGATTACTATGTTTGCATAGAGGCAACCCGAAAAAATAAGGTAAGACAGAATGAAAGCTGGCTTCTGTTGGAAAGGGCATCCCTGAAGGTTTAAGAGGCTGCTGCCATTTGGACCCTGTCATTTTCTAACAAGTGGGCAGCGTCAGTGTCCTTCATAAGGTGGCAGGCACTCACCAAAACAAAAATAATGAGGACAGTTTGATGTTTGTTTCATGTCAGTGGTGCAATAATTGCAGTGGGGTTGAAAGTAAAAAAAAAAAAAAAAGCTATTTTGCTTAAAGTAAATGGCAAGAAGCATAAGCAAAAAATACATGCTAATTATATGTTGTACGTTTACATCCAGCTGAATAACACTGTCAGGTAAGTGCTTGAGAAATGAAGTGTTTACAGCTGTAGCAGAGATTTCTATTTGTGGTCCATTTTTTGCACTTTTCCTTTGTTGTCACATCTTTGTACAGCAGAAAGAATTACTTCAAAGTTAATGACTTGAGGCAATCATCCATATCAGTATCATCGTAATGTCAGTATTCTCGCCATAGGGAAATCTTTCTTGCATCCAGATGAAAAACACCAAAAAAACAAAAAGCACAAATGTAGTTGCAACCAATATTGGCAAAAACAGTAAAGGGACTCCAGGGAAAATATCAGTACAACTATTAAATTAAACCTATCATAATAAAATGACAAAGCAATCACATCCAAATACTTTGTAAATGTATCTGAATATTTGCCTGAGTAATAAGAGTCTTTCTATCTGTTGGTCCTTGCTTTAGGCTATCCATCTTTGCAACAAGCATTACAAATTGATTTTGATTGTATAATAATTCATATAACTGGATAGTAATTGAATTTGAAACTCTCAGTATATTAGGATTGTGTTTGATTCATATACATAATGTAAATTTCTTTATAACTGGACATGAATTGCACCGGTTATCTGTTAAGTGTCATTAGATGGTACCATGAAACAAATAAAATTGAACAGCAGTTTGGCAACCCCGGTGAGTCTAATCTGCTGGAAAATGAGGAACGACAGAGATGAATGAAGGCCGTGGAACTGAGGAGAGGAGAATATAATGTCAAGGTTTGTGAAGGTGAAGGACAGAAGAGGCAACAGGACATTTTCAGGTACATAATGATGGGAATAATGTTTAATGAGAAGACGTATGCAACTCAGGTACAGGAATACCAACAGATACTGGAACAGGAAAAGAGGCAATAGCAGACAAAGCGACAATGAATAAACAAAAACTCGCAACTTAAATAAAACTGGGAATGAACAGAAATGACCTTCAACACAGGTGAGTGCAATTAACAAAACAACAAACAGGTGCAGATCGTGAGATAATGAGCAGGAAGGAGAGGAGAGCGACACAGAGAAGAAAGCACTGATGATACAAAACAAATAAAAAATTAACTACAATGACTATAACTAGAGAACACAAACAGCAGAGAAAAAAAACAAATACACAAAATAATCTCAAACACCTCAGCATCAAGACTCCCTTTGGACTGTGATGTGTTTTTGAAGATCGTTTTATCTGCCTGCTAAAAAACGAGAGGAATTATAACTCTTCCATAATATTGTTGCAAAAACTCAGTAAGACAGAGCAAGTCATGAGTGTCGCACGACTCAGATCCACATGTGTGGCATGCAGAGATGCTCTTCACAGAAAACTTAGCTTTCAGGCTCATGTGTGAGCCAAAATGTCTTTTATTTACACGCCAGAGCTAATCACCCATAGAGCCAGATTCAGCAGGGTGGGATCTGGCATCTATTTGCAGTCAGATCCACGGCCAGGACACATCAGCCATGATTGAGTAATTCAAAGATCCTGGTCTCCACTGTCACATAGATCAATTATGCTGTTTCTGTGGATCAAGCTAAAATATGAGCTCATCATATATATATCCAGGCATCTATAGCATATTGTGATTTTGATATGTGTGAGTTTGAATCACCTGAACCAATGAATGTGAAATTAATTTGTAAAAGGCTCATACGGGCCCAGGTAATGCATTGGAAGATGCTTTTTCAGCTGATTTCCGGTTCTTGCTGACATGTACAAAATCCTCAAAAATAAGAAGTTTTCCTGTAGTACTCAAAAAAAATTAAAAAAATAAATAAAAATAACAATTTAAACAAGCCTAGATTGAAGACAACTGGACTTTCGCTCAGTTATTCTGACAAGTTTCGTCACCTTTCTAGGAGTCTTTGTCTTTGGCTCGCACCTGAGAAAAACTGAGCGAAAGTCTGTTTTCTTTTATTTAAACCTGTTTGCTGTTGCCAACTTGCCATGTTCCGATTTACCGAGTTTTTTCACAGGCATACTCAAAAAAATGTACAATTGCTTTATATGACGATCCTGAAACCTGGTTGGTCCTTTCAAATTCTTTTCCATCCAATCAGAGCGGAAGGTTCCAAGTTAGATGATCCACAATGATATGTATGATGCTGGTCACTTTATTGTGTAAAGATGCATAAAGTTCAACAAGATGGGTTTGAAATATTTTTGTACATCTCTTGTTTGTGGAAACAAGGAGACAGTAAAGCTGTTACACGACACATATATCTAAATTATCCTAATTTCTGGCTCTCCAATGATACATATTTAGTTTTAAAGGTACAGGACAGTGAAAAAGCATTCATACCCCCCAAAATTCTCCACAGTCAAGTTAAAACAACAAACCTAAATTATTTTTATTGCCCGTTTTGCAATAGAGCATCAGAAAGTAGCAGACAGTTATTAATTTGGAAGGAAAATGAGAATATTATTATCAAATAAAATCCCAATAAAATACACTGGAGTTTTGAATGTTATGTGGATTTTAACAATGTTTCTACGTACTAAATGCTGAAACAAAGAGTGAGTGCTGCGCTGAGAAAATCAGAGAACCCAGTATACCAGGCTGACACGGTGTTACGTTTTAAAAGGTTTATTAATGAATAAAGAAAAATCCCCTGTTGCAGACAGGCAGAACCTTAGCAGGAGTTTGGGGCGGGTGACAGGTGGAAAAGCTCTGAGGCTGCAGACAGGTCCGTGGGTGAGGTTTTGGGTTATACACTGAGAGGCAGGCAGAAGAAAGATGACAGATCCAGTAGCAAATATCGTGGTCAGGAAACTGTCCGGGTAAATGTCCTGAAGACAGAAAGCCAACGAGGTGTCCCACAGGGTAAGCAAAGACAAGGAAATACAGAAAACAAGAACCTGATCAAACCTTGGCAAGGAACGCTGGCCAGATTGTTCTCAAGGCTCTTTACAAAGTCAAAATCAATCAAATCAGACAGATTGGTCAGAAAGTTTCCTCTCTAAGGAAACCCAGCAGGTTGCATCAAGTCTCTCCAAGTAGCATTCACTCCTCATGAAAGAGCGTAGAGCCACAGTGGACAGTCGTCTGCATTGTTGATGGCTTTGCAGCAATCCCTCATACTGAGCATGCATGAAGCGACAGTGGAGAGGAAAACTCCCCTTTAACAGGGAGGAAAAACCTCCGGCAGAACCAGAACCAGGCTCAGTGTGAACGCTCATCTGCCTCGACCCACTGGGGGTTAGAGAAGACAGATTTCTCTGATTTGAATCTTTTTTACCCAAGGACTTGTTGAGGCCCAATATTTTCTTCCTGACAGATACCTTCACTGATTTCTTCTAAATTGTCCATGATGTCATGCAAGGAAGCAATGTGTTTTTGGTTTTGCCCTAAAATAACTCCAATTAACTCAGTGTTGTGAATCAACTGTTCAGAAGCTTACACAGCCATTATATTGTCATCTGGACTTTCCCAAGTTGTTTAAAGGCACAGTAACCTTAATTTATGTAAACTTCTGATTGAAAAAAAGGAATGAAATTCTCTGTCATTATTCTGCCATTTATCAAAAATTTAGTCAAGCTGAATATTTTTTGTTGTTGTTGGCCCACTTCAGGAACATAAATGTTAGAGGGTGAGGTTCTCAAGGGATTCCTTGTAGTTAATAAAGATTTAAAGGGAAAGTTGTGCAAAATCTCACGTTTGCATACGTTTGTTTTAATCTGATGTTTTATAGGTCAAAGAAGGTAAAATTGTGTAGGTATATATTCACAGAAGTGGAAAAACAAATTGTGTGATTTGTCTTGACGTGGCCGCCCTGCTGCAGGTACAGTAGGTTCAACTTACCGGGACCAAAGGCCGCCAAGAACATAAACATAAAACCTGGAGCTGCACCAACCGTCACGGCCAGAGCTCCGCTTTCCGCTGCATTGGCAAGTTTTGAGTCCAGAAAGGATACCTTGCCATTACACGGCAAGTAGGCAATGAAAATTCAATTACGGGCCGACACCTCCGGTGCTACGCAGAAGAGGAGTGAGACAGTCCAGCCTGCTATTGGAGGCCCTCGTCTGTCAGGAATACGCCTCAAGTTACCGTTTGATGAAAAGCACAGTATTCCATGTCCAATTATCTGAGCACATCAACACATAGCTGAAATTATAGATCTCATCTTGTGGTGTAAAGGAATGTGGCTCCATTTGGTCTCCTTTCAAACATATATCATGTTTTTCGGTTTGTTACTGAAAGAGTCCACCACTGCTGAATGAAGAAATGACCAAGCTACTGCTGCTTTGTCAAGCTGATAAATGTGAAATAGCTGAATTATGCCTCTTTCAAAAAAAAAAAATGGCATACAAATATTAAGCTTTGGGAATATTACCCGTTATAAAAATAACAGACTTTCAGACACTGAGCGTGGAATAATCAGTGACTTGGATCAGACCGTGAAATTCTCTCTGGCAGAGATACTCTCTAATTGTTCAATGTAAGCATGGATCTAAATTTTCACAAGCTGCTGTCCAGGAAAGGTTTAGTGTTTTTACTGGACATTTTCACTGTTATTCAGAGGTCATTTTCTAATCAACGACCAACTGTGGTTAAAACTTTAGATTTCGCAGTGTTTGTTTGTTGAGGCCTGCAGCAGAAGAAGCAAAAGTCAAACAGAGTTTACTGAATCTGACGTCCAAAACACAGAGACACCACAGAAATCATGTTTTCATGCTGGTAATGCTGGTTTGCTGCTGTTGTTTTTGTGGTAGTTTATGTAGAATTGATGCGGTCGAGATTTCGTTGTCTGAAAAGTGATTTATGTTTGAAAAAAAAACAACAAAAAACGCTTTGATGAACCGTTTTGTAAATGTTTTGGTGTGTTGTCCAAATGCTCAGAATGGAATAGAAATAATCTTTACTGGGCCTTGGTGGTGAAATTCAGGTGTAACAATTGCAAAGTCACAGGTAAATCAAAGCATAAAGATAGAAAATATAAAAAACAAGAGATTGTACTGCAAGGATACATTTACAACACAAAAAAATAATGCTGTACAACAATAAAAATAGCAAACTCAGTTTTAAAGAAATCTGCAATTAGGGTTAGTTGGAAAATTTAAAAAATGTGCATGTATATTGTGCACAAAAAACAACAAACAAGTGCGAACATGTATAGGCACATGTATTGCGGTTATTGGAAGCAGTTCTGGTTATAAAGTCTAACAGCTGGTGGGAGGACAGATCTGTGATAACGTTCCTTTTTGCACCCAGGATGCACCAGTCCGTCACTGAAGGAGCTCCAGCTCTGCAACAACATCTTAATGCATAGAGGGGAAGACAATGTCCAACAGGGGCATTACTTTTGCCAGAGTCCTTCTGTGTCCTACTGCACCATTTCTTTTTTTAAACATATGCACGGATCGATGGCACTTTTTTAAATTTCGTTGTTCTTGTGACAATGACAATAAAGTTTTCATTAATTCATTCATTTATTCAAGGGGGCATCCCAAAACTGAGCTGGCCTTCCCGATCAGCTAATCTAAAGCCACTTCCTCTTAGTTGTGGGAAAGCTGCTGCTCCAAACTACACCATAGAAGATGGCTGATGCCACCAGAGTTAAAGGTCCTAAGGCGCATCCCCTGTGTTGAGATCTGTTGGAGTCCAACAGAATTCCCAGAGGCAGACACCCTGTCTACTTTTAAGACTAAGCTTAAAACTTTCCTTTTCAACAAAGCTTCTAGTTAGAGTGGCTTAGGTTACTCTGAGCTATCTCTGTAGTTATGCTGCTATAGGCTTAGGCTGCTGGAGGACATCAGGGTCTATTTCTCTCACTCTGAGTTCTACTGTTCTCCAATTTGCATTGCTTGATTGTTATTTCATCTTTTACTTTTTTTCTCTTCTTAGTAGGTACTCCTGATCTTAGCTGTGATATCATCCATGGAGACAGATCATCCTCTATTACCATCTAACATAGAACAGTACTTCTGGATCAATGTGAGCTTCTGTGCTTTCTGTGTCTCTGCTCTGTCTTCTCTAAGCCCCAGTGGGTCGAGGCAGATGAGCGTTCACACTGAGCCTGGTTCTGGTTCTGCTGGAGGTTTTTCCTTCCTGCTAAAGGGGAGTTTTCCTCTCCACTGTCGCCTCATGCATGCTCAGTATGAGGGATTGCTGCAAAGCCATCAACAATGCAGACGACTGTCCACTGTGGCTCTACGCTCTTTCAGGAGGAGTGAATGCTGCTTGGAGAGACTTGATGCAACCTGCTGGGTTTCCTTAGAGAGGAAACTTTCTGACCAATCTGGAGGATTTGATTGAATTTGACTTTGGAAAGAGACTTGAGATGACATGTTTCATGAATTGGCGCTATATAAATAAAATTAAATTGAATCTCAGTTTCTTTAGCAGGAAGAGGGAGCTTTAATCCTTCCCATAAAAGTGGTGGGTGAGGTTGGCTTTTTAGATGCAGAGGATGTGGGTTATGGCTTAGAGCAGAAGTCCTCAACCCTCCCAAACCATCTAACCCCCTCCCCCACACACACACACACACACACACACACACACACACACACACACACACACACACACACACACACACACACACACACACACACACGCTGGCTGATGATGGCGGACTCTTGCTTCCTTCCTTCATTTCAAGGCAGTGGTGCCAACATTTCATTTTTATTATCTATTAGAAACTTTCCCGTCATGTTTGCCTTCAACCTGCCCGGCATTTCTAGTTATGTTTAAAGATAAATATTTGCAATGTAATAGTCCATTCAGTTAGGACATTTCATTGACATCTGGCTCTACATTGTGATTGAGACATTGTGTCAGCATCTTCCTCTCACTCCTTATAATAATCCTGTACCATTATTGCTCTCTGCAAGTGATTAGGAATAATTTATTCTCAGAGTTGATGGGAGCCATATTGTCGTTTCCTCTCCCTTTCCTCTGGATGGATACAGTGAGGAAAAACATGGTCTTAAATGTTGTAAACATGAAGAGAATCTTGCTTAGAGTTAATTACACAAATTTCCATGATTCACTCATGGCCTGGCATACCAATAGCGTCCATGAACTCTTTTTAAAACATGACGACAGAGAGGGATGCAGAGGAATGCCGAGGTTTAATGAATTACATCCAGCACATTAACTCCAAAGAGAAGCAAAGATGGCCGAGCCCATAAATGAAAGGCCACACTCTCAAAGCAGATCTCAGAGGAGGCCACGACCTCCCTTACTCAGACCCACAGCAATTTGAAGGTCTAATCTCAAGCGTCCCATCCGGAAACAAGTCACCACAGCGGTTCTGGTAAACACACAACGCTTCTTTGGCACTGCAAACATTTTACCAAAGCTGTGATGTGTGTGCTTAGGCTAACAGCTCAATTATTGCTCCAGTTCATGAACATCTTGCTTCTGGAAATCTTAATACATTATAATAAGGAATACAGCTTCTGGTGCTGATGTTTCCCACTTAAGGTCTCTGTCATCCCCCAGCACAGTTAAGCACCAAGTTATTCTCACTGAAAGAATTATCAGACTTAGACATGCAGGAATTTATGACTATAAACATGCTTCTGACTTTCACTGGGTTCACAGATTGGAGGGTATTCCAATCAGAGGGGGCAGAAAAAACTGCAAGCTTTGTGAGCACAAGATGACTTAATGCTGGATGGATACTGCATTACTCCTTTTATTATAAGTAGCAAAGCTCATTTAAACAGTTTTTTTTTTGCTGCAGATTGAACTCCAAGACGTATTTCAGGCATTTTCAACAGGGCTGAATTTGAGGCTATTCCAGAAGCTCAATTTCTGCTTTATCTGTTCAAAAATCTGTTTTTGATCGGGACTGTTGCAACGTTGTAGCACCCAACAGTGACGTAGTTCGACTCTTCTGACCCAAATGGTCGTGTTTTAAAGGAATTTTGTTTCAGGATGTTTAGGAACATCCCGGGAACCACATAGGCTCAAACTGGACGATGCAGTAATGTCAGTGTCACCCTTCACAGTGAGGCGAGTTCAACATTGACGTGGACTGAGGGAGTGAAGCGAGAAAGCACCTTTGACAAGCCTAATGCTTTCTGGAGAGAGGTTAGGTGGTCAGATGAGTTATTTGATCACCACCAGGTGATTATTTGGAGGAATTCAGAACGAAGAACACTGTAAGATGACTGCATCACGCTGAAGGTCTATTTGAGTGGAAGTGTCACGGCTGTAACACAGAGTGGAAAAGAAAGACTGCCCCCAGCAGACTTTATACGCTAATATCATTCTTCTTGAATGTCTTTGACCTGTATCTTGTACAAAATTAACGGACATGCTCCCAAAGTTGATAGAGCTGATAGATTAAAAAGATATTTTTTCCAAATATGACTGGAAGTGTTGTACATATCTAAAGACTTCAACATACTCGTGTTTACTGTGAGCTGCATGGACTCTGTTCACTGTCCGCGGACATTTTAGACTTCTTATTCGAGCCTACCAATTTCCTAATTTCTTGTGCCACATTTCTACACTTTGCACACTTTCTGCCATTGGGACGAAGGAGGTGAGTGGATAGTAGAAAGTTTGATGAGCTAGTTGTGCCCCTAGCACCGTTTCCTCTCCACCAGGCACCCATCGCACACCTGTCAGTGTGGCGCAGAGAGTGGCTGTGATGCTACGCATTCTCACAACTCCCTGTTAGGAGCACCTCGGTATATCAGCTTGTTGTCACATATAAAACTGTTTGATGCAAAGACTTATTTCAGCCAAGCAGTTTCTAGTGTGACACCGCATACACGGTCATAGGAATTCAGCTTTGTGAGCATGTGTCCGGCAGACGTCCACTAAGGCTATGTTCACACAGCAGCCTGAAGTGACCCAATTCTGATTTTTTTTTTGTTTTTTTTGCCCATATGCGACCTGTATCTGATCTTTTTTATGACAGTCTGAACAACACAGATTGGATTTTTTCAAATGCGACCCAGGTCACTTGGATGTGTGGTCCTAAATCCGATACGTATTTGATCTTTTCAAATGCAACCTGTGTCTGTACGGCCGGGTCGCATTCATCCGACCTGTACGTCGCTGATACTCGACAAACGTCACTATTCTGCGTCCTGCTATGCAGAAGCGGGAAGAAAGACGACATCCATAGCGGACTACAATGAGAAGAGCAGTCAATGGACAGACAGCTCCGATTAGAAAATAAATTAATGACCGCAAAATGCACGCCAGCAATATAATCCATGTTTACTTCCGCAAACACTGAGGATGCTTGTTACGTATGATGTCATCGCGTCCTCTAGTGCACATGCGGGACACTTAGGTTGAACGCATTCAGTTCACACGGGAGATCACATACAAGTCGCATATATTTGGAAATGTGAACGGACACGCAAAAAAATCCGATTTCACAAAAAAAATCGGAATTGAGCATTAAGACCTGCAATGTGAACGTAGCCTTAGAGTGTGCCTCAAGTACGCGTGGATGTCCGTGAGCATAAAACGACTGTCCTGAAGTTTAGCATGCGGCACCTCACAACATGACAAGTAGACAAAACAGACTTTAATATTCGAAGGCTCGTAGCTCCGAACATTAGACACAAAAACTAAATATGAATATCAGAAAATGAATGTGTTTCTTGTAAATCCCTATGTTAGCATCCCAGGGGTATAACAGGGTACAGTGGATTGGTCTCTTCATTTGTAGACGGCTGCAAAAATTAATCCAAAAGGTTGGAGCATTTTTGTTGAGGTCACATTTTACTCTGATGATTCAAGCAAGACTGCATCTCAAAAACAGCATTCTCCCCATCTGCTGATAGCATGCACCCCTCTGGGAGAGCAGACATGCTGATGAAATGCCGCTGCAGCTCAAACTGCTACTACTTTCAGTGAACGCTCCTACAAATCGATAGTAATTACTTTTCCAGCCGACCTTCCTGTTCCCACGATAAGTGGGACTTAACATTTGAGATACCTGGAGGAGCAGTGATCTCACTAACCCAAGGAAAGACACAGACTTCCTCAAAATGTGCACTAAACAGTCATATATGAAATGACACTGAAACTTTTTGTTAATATTGAGCGCTGTGTGTTTGCTTCTTTCAATACCCCTGAACTTCTCCTCTTCAGAGCCAAGTCTGCTTCCAGCTATGATGCTTTGTTCTTCCAAGGACTCTATAGGGCCTGGTATTGCAATCAGTGTAAAAAAAAAAAAAAGCTCAGACATAAAATATAATAGGGGGGAAAGGAACAGGAAGAGTTATAGAGCTGGGATGAATAGATTCCCCTTTGAGTTGGTTCCGTTTGTGCTCAATTTATTGCTCTCAGCGAGCTTCTGACCGAAGAACATGTGCTGGCTCCTACAAATGAAGGCAGTATGTGCAGAACCACACAGAGCTGACACAGACAGAGAGCTCTGTCCTGTTCTGTTATCCATTCAATCCCCCTATGCCGCTACAGGACTTTGTGTGATACCTTTCAACACCTAAACTGCTGCATGTTGTCAAGGTTCCGCCTATTATCGCATCCGTCGTTAGACCAAGCCAAAGAAATCTTTCAGCAAAGTCAGATTTTTAGGTATTAGAGTCTCTAACTCCCAGTTGACCGGCTAAAATCCGTCCCATCA
The DNA here is from genome assembly GCF_011125445.2 of Fundulus heteroclitus. Taxonomy (NCBI): domain Eukaryota; kingdom Metazoa; phylum Chordata; class Actinopteri; order Cyprinodontiformes; family Fundulidae; genus Fundulus; species Fundulus heteroclitus. The sequence continues at coordinate 10,085,519 of NC_046383.1, forward strand.
CTAATCAGTGAGTCAGTAGGCAATTGTACCTTCTGTGTTATAACCACTTCATAAAAGGGGCATAGTTTGCTGACACTCAAGAGACAGTAGGTGGACAAAAAGCTTTAAATTGTTATTTTTTTCTGTAATTTTCCTCAGGGATTATTAAAGTATTTCTGCCTCTGCTACGTAAAGATTTGGAGCCTTGCACTGGCTAATGTTCATGAATGTTTACTGTCCATCTGAAGTTACAGTCTCGTTTAGATTTATGGTCCGGGGACTCAACCCAGGAAGCGGAATATCCTGAGCAAAGGAAACTTTGCCCAGAGACAGCATACAAAAATATCCCTAAAGTGCCTGGTTCCCTGACACCACTAAGGTTGTAAAACAATATCCCAATCTTTGGACAACTCAATGAGCCCTGTTCAAGCCATCATCTGACAGTGAAAGGAGAATGACACGACTGCAAATCAACCGAGACAAAACTGTCCCCTTGAACTGACAAGCAGAGCATAGATCAGAGAAACAACAGAGAGCCACATCTTAGGTGGGACAATCTGCTGACAGGACAGCAATCACCCGTGGAAATCATGAATCAGCAAGAAACGAAAAATAATTCCCATCTGCAGTTTACCAAGAACAAAGAGGGGCACAACAAACATGTAAAAGATTTTCTACTTAGTAAAGCTTAAAAGAGAACTTTCTGGTTTTCAAACAAAACACAAGGTTTGATAAAAACATCCTGACCTCTTCATTCTTACTGTAAAACACTTCTTGAGCAGCGTCATACTGTTTGGAAGATTTTGTTAATAGAAACTATTGGAGGAGTAAATACAGGGCAATCCTTCAGGTTTCTGGGATTCACTTTATCCCAGGACCCAAAGTGGGAGTCCAACACTGTCACCGTCATCAAGAAGGCCCAGAAGAGGCTGTGCCTCGTGCACCAGCTCAGGAAGCTCAATCTACCTGAGGAGCAGCTGATCCACTTCTGCAGAGGACAGACTGGATCCATCATCCAGTCTGTCCTCTGCTGATCCATCACTGTTTGGTTTGGGTTTGCCCCCCAAAAGGACATAGCCAGACTTTCCTGTCCTGACAGTCAGGACTACAAAAAGGTTAATCCGTGCTAACCTGCCCTCCATTCATCTCACCCTGGTCTCAATATGTTCCATCTTCTCCTTTCTGGTAGATGCTACAGAGGACTGTACGCCAAAACCATCAGACTCAGGAACAGTGTCTTCCCACTAGCCATTACTAATGAACAGCTGACTTTGATGAACAAAAAGCACCTGTGCAATTACCCAATAACTCTGCCTACATACCAGTAATTTATCCATTACTCTGTATTTCAGTGCTGTTCATTTTTACTGTTCATATTGTCATATTGTATATACCGTATACCAAATCCACCTACCTCATGTACATACTACCATATATAATAACCATTTATTTGAACGTTCCCATTCTCTACACTCATCACACTGTGGACATGTATGTTGTATGCATATGTGCTCCTATACATCACCTCCACCTCCGACATGTACATAATAATAACAATAATAAAATGACATTTACTGCTGCATCCTTTGCACTCTGCTCATTGCACCATTGCATTACTGACTCAATCTGTTAACTTGTTTAAAGTGAGTTCATACGTGTGTTCTATACTACGGACCGTTGGATTTTTGCTACTGCATTATTGTTTTATTGTATTTTTGTATAAGTACGCTGGCAAAATAAGATGATTCAGATTCTTTATCCTGGGTGAGAACGTGTCAGAGGCTGGAGAAGCTCAAAGGATGTTAATGGGTTAGAACGGCCTAGGCCTAAATTCAATTGAGAACCTTCTTAAATTGCTGTCTGTGGATGCTCTCCCATCTAATCTGATTGAGGTTAAATTGATTTGAAGATGGAAGAAGAGTAGGGAAATAAACTAAAATCTCTGGATGTGGTAGAGGAATTACTCAAAGGTCTTTCAATGCATTTTCTGCCCAAACATGTCAAATATACATACATCATGTTATGCTAAATAGATGTTCAGTATTTAGCACTAATGCCTTGCAGCAACACAGTGCTGGGTTCTAATCCCAGATTTCGGGTATCTGCATGAAGTTTGCATGTTCTTCCTAGGGAGGCCTCTGGGTACTTCTGTTTCATTCCACAGTCCAAAAATGTGGCTTTTGGACTGGGTATGAGTATGAGTGCGTGTGCATGGTTGTGTGTCTCCGTGTCGCCATGTGATGGACTAGAAAACAGTCCAGCCTCTCATCTAATGACTGCTTAAGATAGGCATCAGCTCTCTATGAACCTGCTGGGATAAGGGGGTACGGAAAACTGAGGAATAGGTGTGTTACATCATTGTCCTCACAGCACTACTTTGAGTTAATCTATTAATTAAAATCGCAATTAAATACACGTAAGTTGGTGGTTTCTTGTGGGCCTCGGGTGATCATATAGTAATTTTCATTTTCAAGAGGTTTCTTTGTCAAAACTACCCTATAATGAGATAAAAAGAAGAAACAAATATGTTTGTGTTTTAGATTATTATATGCCTCATGGAGTGATTTCATCCACTTCCAGCTTTCTTTCACCTGATCTTTACAGGGAGTAAACTTCACAGTTAGTCTAAAGGGGCCTGAGTGTTGGAGAACTGACATTTACAACCTGCATAAAAACAGAAATACATTGTACAAGGGAAAAGTGACTCTAAGAAATTTCTTCCAAAAACGTTAAATAAAAGCAAAAACTGTTGAGTATTTAAAGGTTCAAAAATCGAAAAGACTTGTGAGTCCAGTAGGACCACTATATTCTCGTTGCTGATGAACTGGATGGAGTTGGCATCTTCATCAAATGACATCAGCTTTGCCTTTTGGAAATAAAATTCTGGGTCCAGAGAAGGGACATTTATGTTTTGGCTCGATAATTATACAGACTGTTGGGAGATCTAAAATGGAACCACATGCATGGCTGACTTTACTGGTGATTTACCTTAACCGTTAACAGTTTGACTTATGCGGTTCTAACCTTGCTGAATCCTCTCCAGCAGGTGACACACTACAGTAGTGATGTTTTTATGACAATACACTGTGGAACTTTGTTGATAAAAGCTAGTCAATACGAATGGCAATAATTTTTCGCCCCTAGTTTAATCCTAAGATTCATGTCTGAATACGTGAAACTCATGAGATGGAAAAAAGGTTTTGAGCTCACAAATCTTGACAAAATAGTGATGTGTATTCTTTTAGTAAGATTTAGCTGCAGCTACTGCAAGTGGGTGGTATGACCTAAGAAGTTCAATTGATCTTTATTTATTAAGTCTAATTCAGTGGTGGTTGGTGATAAGAGATTTTCTTCTGGGGGGGGGGGAGCACTTAAGGTCAGGGATCACAGCTCAACACTACGCTCTACTTGAACATAAATGTTGTTCTCCTCTCCTTCATGCCAGCAAATCTTCAATCATGTTCTGACTGAGATTTTTTTTTTTACAAACAACTTTCTTTTCCATTGGGCAAGATGAAGTGTAGACCCAGGTTGACTGCTTTGTGTGCCAACCTGTTTGCTCGGTAAGGAAACTGCAGGGGGTCCAGCAAGGAGCCTCTGATCTCCTTTAGATGTTTCATGAGCAGTTGCTTAAAGTCGTCAGGGCTACAGGTCTGTAGTCATTTAACCCCATAGTGGTGGGTTTCCTGGGGACCGGGGTGAACCGGGGTGAAATTCAGACATTTGTTGAAGATCCAAGTGAAGATCAGAGCCAGTTGATCAGCGATAGTTCTTGGGTAGGAGGGTGAGACACTGTCAGGTCCTGTACAGTACAATTAGGCTATATTGTTTATTGAGCAATGATTGATCTACTGACCGACGACAGAGTGAAAGGCGCTCTTCAGCGGAGATAGAATGCATGAACTGTATTTTTCAGACTATAAATTGTTCCAGAATATACGTCGCATCTGTCAAACAATGCGTCATAAACAGGAAAGAAAAAAACATATAAGTCGCACCGGACTATACGCATTTATTTAGACAATCCAAGACTAAAAACTGACATTTAATCTGGTAAACCGTCCGTCCGTCTTCTTCCGCTTATCCGGGGTCGGGTCGCGGGGGTAGCAGCTTCAGTAGGGAGGCCCAGACGTCCCTCTCCCCGGCCACTTGGGCCAGCTCCTCAGGAGGAATCCCAAGGCGTTCCCAGGCCAGCCGGGAGACATAGTCCCTCCAGCGTTTCCTGGGTCTTCCCCTGGGCCTCCTCCCGGTGGGACGTGCCCGGAACACCTCACCAGGGAGGCGTCCAGGAGGCATCCTGACCAGATGCCCGAGCCACCTCAACTGGCTCCTCTCGACGTGGAGGAGCAGCGGCTCTACTCTGAGTCCTCCCCGGATGACTGAGCTCCTCACCCTATCTCTAAGGGAGAGCCCAGACACACTACGGAGAAAACTCATTTCAGCCGCTTGTATCCTGGATCTCGTTCTTTCGGTCACGACCCAAAGCTCGTGACCATAGATGAGGGTAGGAACGTAGATCGACCGGTAAATCGAGAGCTGGTAAACCAGTTTATGAAATTAAACAGCAGCATCCACAACCAGACATGGAACATACCTGGGAGGACAAATGGGCTAAATTAGCAACTCCAACCTACAAGGTTTTATCCAGCGCATTTCCGAGTTACAGCTGTTACGCTGAAAGTTGGCAAAATTACGCGGAAATTAGACCATGAGTGTAACGGTGCTACGTGCTAAGCTAACAGTACTACGTGGATGTTTCAGAGCAACATAAAGCTCACATGCATCATCAGTGAAATTGTAACCGGCCAGGACAACAGACCTGCAGTTAGCGCTAGCAGTTATTAGCTTCACAAACAGCCTAATAACAGGGTTCTGTCACGGTCTGGGTCCTTCGAGCTGCAACACGCGACGCTTCCCTGCGTGAATGAAGACTGAAACAGCGAATAAACATACAAACATGTGTTCAGTCTTTGTTGTCTATAAGTTAATGTTTTAATTAATGTTTAAGTGGTAAAGGAAGCGATGGTTTTCACAAGCCTAACGAGCCCACTTGTGGCTATAAACGGTAATGTTTACTCCTTGGTTTCTTACTGGTCAAGATGAATTACCATTTAAATTCGATATATAAGTCGCACCTGAGTATAAGTCACAGGATCGGCCAAACTAGTGACTTATAGTCTGAAAAATACGGTAGCTGTCGTCCAAGAGGGAGATCGGTCCACCGACGCGGGGCAGCAGGTTTTCGTACTAGGTCCTGGACAGACGGAAGTACCACTGGAGGCTACAGGTGGTGGAACCCATGGAACTGGGTGTGTCTCTTGAAGATCTGGTGGCCCCAGGGGCGTCGACGCGTTTTTTCAGCTTTCCACATTACATACAGTACCGTGGCTCGCTCAGTAAAATCCATGTTGACCATGGTGAGTTGAACAGACAAGAGGAACTGGCAAGAGGATAGACGGTCCTCCGATTCCATGATGTGGTGAAGCGAGCTTGGGGTGGAGATTGGCTGCGTTGTCAGCGCAAATTGTTTGAGAGAGAAAGAATAGAAATGTCATGCGACCAACAGCAGCCGATCAACACAAACATTTTGCCTTGTTCGCGTTCGGTGTGAATGTATCTTAACATTGATCCAGTTTTTGATTCTCCCTGGTGGTGCACATAATATGCAGTCTGTATTTGTTAATTGTTTTTGTTAGTTTAGTGCTTTGCTCAAGAACAACGATGAGAGAATCTGGGTGTTTTCGTCTCCATGTCTTTAATCGGCTCAGCGACTTGTTTTTAAGCCTCTGGTGTGCAGGCTTGTGGTGGGACGAAAATACCGACCAGAACAAACAAAAATAACTCCAGCGGTGGATAAAAAAGGTTTACAGTCTATAAAAGATTACCCCAGGTGAGGACGGAGTCTCTATTGCTGAAGTTGTATTAGTACGCCCTAGAGCTCTGCTGCACTGCCAAACCAAGACCTTAGTGAAGTGGAGCATCTGTGGTGGCATCCTGTGATGTAAAATATTTATAGACCTACTTGGACTTTTAACACCCAGTTAAAGGTAAATAGTACTATAAATTCAATTATGTTCTTACCTTAAGATTAACACATTTTCACTGTAAGATGCCCTCAACTGTTTTAACTGTATCTGCATTCTATGCATGTGTTGACAAACAAGCATCCCTTTGATGACTTTATCGGAAATGAAGATAAAGTGAAGATGTATCCTTCTAGCCATCCATTTTCCAGACCTGCTTATCTGTGCAGGGTTGCAGGGAGGCTGGTCCCTTTCTCCAATGGTCAATGGACAATAGTCAGGTTCACCTAGCCCATAAAACATCAAAGATAAATGTTCATCAAAGTCCTCTCGTTACTAGTAAAATGAGCAAAAAAAATGTACTCACTCAGCTGCAAGTACAAGAACACACACAATTTTTTTGGAATTTTGGCTGAAGCCGGAGTACCTGGAGACAACACATGCTGAGATTGTTCTAACTTTAATAGTCTCCTTTACCTTGGTGTAGTCATGGGACATATTTGGCTGCTGGTCTGCTTCACCTCACAGAACCATTCACTTTCTCTCTTTTATCACCTGAGCATAAATCACACATCTTCCTATAAAGTACTTTGATTCATCATCCTTTTAAGTCACACTTACCTTCTCTTGGACAGTACTGGCACGCCTGCAGACGTGCTGAGGATGTTGCTCAAAAGCCTTTAATGTTTAGACATTCACCTGAACGCACCGAGCTGCCAACAGGACGCTACGATGTGCTAATTCTGACACGCAACTGTTCTCTTGATTTACGCCGTGCTGCTTCAGTTCGTGGAGCGGAAACTTGAGTGTATGCTTCCACTTGAAAGATCTTTGATGTCACGGTAAAAGAAACAGTTTGCCAACTTCTGCTGATTGCAATAACACAACAGTGAAACATTAAATATCACTTTATGAACGCTTTTAAACTTTGCTCTGTGGAGGCGTTGGATCTCCTGAGCCACAGGACGCAGTGCATTTCATCATTCCAGTCTTTTTGTAATAAAATGAGAAGGAACCGGTGAGCAGAGGTGATAGATGAAAGGTGCAATAAAAATATTTCCAGCAGGCGTGTAATCCACTTGTGAATTTAGCTTTTCAAGATGAAATGTTTTACTCTGCGCTGAAGATTGTGAAATGTCGGCTTATCCGGCAGGTCATCCATCCGTCCATCCATTGTCTACACCCATTCATCTGTGCAGGGCCTATCTCCAGCGGTCATTGGGCGAGAGGTGGGGTACACCCTGGAGTCCATCACAGGGCAACACGGAGACACAGTGGGTAACAACCATGTACACACATACTCATACTTAAGGAGACCAAGTAACCCGACAGTCATGTTTTTGGAGTGTGGGAGTATCCGGAGAGAGCCCAAGAACATGCAAGCTCCAAGCAGAATGACTCCAGGCTGGGATTTAAATCCAAGACCTCTTGCTGCAACAGCGCTACCAAGAAAACCACTGTGCATGTCTAGCAGGTTATTCCATGTAATCTTAAATACGTATGAAACATGAGGCTTGACACAAAGAGTGACCTCTTATTTATTAAAGGGACCAACGTGTGCATCTGATTCCCAATTCGATCCATTAGAAACAAGCCAGAACTCCTGCTTCCCTCAGCCTGGTTCTGAGCCCATTTGGTACACAGATAGACAAGTTAATCAACAAACTTCACCACAGATTTCCAAAGACAATTTCTCTTTTCATTGCACCTCTCCTCCACCATGGGTGAGAACAACGGGATGTGAAAGAACGTCAGACTACAACAGATATAAGCCTTAATTTTGTTTTGCCTCCTTCCTCCTTTGTGGGTCACAAACAGTAAGAAGCTGAAATACTGACACCATTTTTTTTAAATTCACAAATTCAACTTACCTGTTTTGTTCTTTCTTACAAAAGAAGAACACAACAGTGTTAGGGGGATGGTTACTTGTACAGTAACTGATTGTTTCCTTAAATGCTCCCTGACACTATTCGGGGGTCCTGTGTGGGACCTCAACATGTCTGAACTCTGTCTTCATATGTATTTCATCAAGGTCTTGGCTGCAACGTCTGCAATCATGACGCAACTCTGCAGCTTTTTTACTGCCTCGACTCTCAGTGAGGGGGGGGAACCATCTGTTTTCACCTGAAAGCGTGCACAAGTGACCTTTCAGTGACTTCCTACAGAAAACAAAAGGAGTTTTTTTTTTGTTTCTTTTCATTGAGTGTTTTTTTTTGGAGTCCAAAGACGTTCAGCACAAAGCAAACCACAAGCGAACTTTACGAGCACATCAGAGCGTTTCGCTGTGAGGTTTAAGACTGCGGAGGATTAAGGAGGACTAGCAGGTGTCCGGTTGGTGTTCTGCACCTCCTCCTGGTAACAAGGCCATAATTTACTTTCTCAGATGATTTCATTTTTAAAACTACACATGTTCACCATTAAATAACCGATGCTGAAATACTAATGCAATAGTGGCCTAACAGGAAGGAGATGTTCAGTTTATAAAGTTTTGTTTTTCTCATTTATTTTGAATTTAGTCTGGCAAGAAAACACGCGGTTAGATTGTTCTGGGAATGTGGCCAGTGTGGTTAGAGATGTAATGTTTTTGTCTGAGCGCAGCGTTGGCATATGTGGCTCGCAAGGATGAATCCATTTTACACTTGATGAGTTTCTGACTGCAGAGCTCTAAGAGGAAGTAAGGGACACAGGTTTCTAATTAGAAAGGGTTTAAATACTAATTTTTTTAAAAAAAGATGAAGTGGTTTCATTTGACCGGTGTTTCAGTAACTGAACTTAAAATGGCATAAAGGTTCAGTCAGTCGTCTTTCTTGTGATTGCTGTGTTGTTGTTGTTGGCAGACCTGCTTAGTCACACTGATGCAGACGAAAACATGTCTGTAAAATTGACAAATGATCAGGACACAGCCTCCAGCAGGGTGATAGCAAGAGCACTTATTGTTTCGCTTGGTTTTGAAAGGAGAAAATAAATAAAGATCAGATGGATAACAATAGTGCGACTGTTCTCTTCATGCTGACATGTTGCCTTTGTCGACCGCTTTCAGGAACAACCTTGTTGGCAGACATTTGTTGCACTGAGCCTAGCTATGAGAAAAACATGCCACATCCTACGTGGAAAACACAAATAATGTAATTTCCCGATGAAATGTTTATTTTTCCGTTTTTTTCTGTTGCTGCTTGATCAACTCTAGGTCGGGCCAATCTATTTTATTAAAGGTTTAGTGACTAATGTTAAATAAAATGTTTACCTTTTAGAGTACGCTTTAAAAGAAATTGCTTAATATGGACTTTATGATGACTTCTGTGAATGCTGTGGTGCATATATTGACTAACACCAGCTCTGCTTTTTCATCTTCCGGTTGAAAGAAAATCAGAGCGATATCAAGTTATATCTTATAGTTGGAGGTTGAACAAGCTGTAAAATCTCAGACTGAAAGATCTGTCCATCTGTCCATTCATGAAGGCTTTATATTCAACTCCTCTACTTACCATCCTGCCCCTGGCTTGCTTTATAAAATATTACAATAGCTACTACCATACAAACAGTGCTGAGAAAAAATTATTTGTCCCTCACAAATTTTCTTCTCTTTCCACACATGTGAACAGACGAAAGTAACCCCAGCAAAGATGTCATTTGTTTAAAGGAAAAAAAAAATGTCCAAACCAACCTGACACAATATGAGAAAGTAATTTCTCCCCAAACCTAATGACTGGTTTCTCTAACTTTGGCATCAAGAACTCCCAACAAGCGTTTGCAACAACTGGCAATGAGTCGTTCATATTTCTGATGAGGGATGTTGGCCCTCTATTTGCAGAATTGTCTTAACTCAGCAACAGAGAAGAGCTTTCCACCATTTTCATCGGATCTAAGCCCAGATTTGATAAATTCTGGATTTCAGACCAGCCGTTCAGATTTGGGTTTGCTAGTGTGTTTTGGATTATTTTGGATTACTGTCGAGCTGCAAAACCCAAGTATGCTTTAGCTTTAGGTTACAAACTAACGGCAGAACATTGTTGCTCAGGGTTCTATGCTAGAGAACAGACTTCATGGTACCTGGGATTACAGCACATCATCCAGGTCTTAATGCTGCCACACAGCACATAGTTTGACTGTTTATGTATGATATTCTTTTTCCAAAAGGCTGTGTTAGTTTTACACCAGATGCAGCAGGATGTTCTAGTTTTGTGGATGTCTTGGGAATCAAGATGTTGATTGGCTGTTGTCTTTTTTTAATATACTAGTGGTTCTGACCAGGTCTCTTTCTTCTAGTTAGACCATGAACACTGACTTTAACCAAGTAAAGTGAGGTTTATGGTGCTTTAGATGTTGTTCTGGGTTTTATTCTGATGTGCGTCTTCAATGTATTCTTGGAGTAAATTAAGCTCACTGGCCACTCCTGGGAAAATTCACCATTCTTTCACGTTTTCCTTATTTGTACATCACTGAGGTTCCCAAAGACTTAGAAATGGCTCTGCAAGTTTTAAAAATTTTCACCCTACTTTGTCTCATCAGACAGGTCATAAATCGAGTTAGAGACAAGTATTTCTGTGATGAATATAATAAATAATAATATTCTGCACTACCAATTACTCCACATTTGATGCTGTGTTCTACCACACCCAAATTATTGTACTGAGTTATGGGGCAGTACACATAACACCAAACTTTCTTTAACAACTTGCAGAGAAAAGTGATAAAAAATTTAAACATCCTCCTGTTGATTTCAAATAAAGGTAAGTTGATAACTCCAAATTAAATTGAAGAGATGAAGATATGCCAAACTGATCTGGCTTGGTGTTAAAACTGGGCAGAAACATCAGACCAGCGTGGGGAAATATCCGGGGTTTTAGCTGCAGCTGTAATTGGAGCCTACAATAAGCGAGATCCCAACTCCTGGCAAGAACCAAAGCCTAGAAGGGCGGGAAGGGGTGAGATAGAATTAGAGAAATGTGAATGAGCCCAAGAGAAAGAGACAGAGTGGTAGAGGTTGTGATGGTGGACGATTTCCAGAGAAGCCACAACCTCCGGAGCAGAATTGGACTCAGAGCTGAGATGAAGCCGAGCAGAGGGAGCCGTTTCAGAAAATGAAGGCTGATCTGCCGCCAACATGCTGAGAGATGACAGAGGCTGAGAGGAGGCACGCATCCGAGCACTCTCATTCAAAAAAACAAGTCTTTATATTACTCATAATAATCCCCCTTTTGTTGAGAACACCATGTGAAATATGAATTATGGATGCAGTGACTCTGGTTTTACTACAAGTGATTTTTGTTGTTTGTGTTTGGCAGCTGACTGCTTTGAAAAAAAAAAAAGAAACTCAATCTGGTAAAGATGATGTCAAAACACCACGGCGCCACATATTCATAAAAATTACGATATGTTTGCCCATATTACTGAAAGACTCGCATTGCAGTCACTCTTCCAGACAATGATTGCAGTCTTCAGAGAAAGCAAGTGATTATTCCGGTGGTCGTGGTCCTGCAAGTCTGAAATGTCAGAAACCAGAGGCAGCCTCAGCGGTTGGTAAATTATATGAGGTACGAGCTCAACCCAAAAGCTGTGGACTCACAGCTGCGGCAGGATCTGACACCGTCTCACCCGGCCAGAGCAGAAGGGGGAAAAAAAAAAAAGCCTGAGTTGAAGTGAAAAACACTTAAAGTTCTTGGAGGAGACCGAGGATCATAGTCCAGTGGGAGTCTGAATAACTCGGGGTTTCAGTTCCTACCGGTCTATATAACTGTTTACGATTCCAGAGCATCCATTTCTGTGCAGCCTGCTGAAAAGATCTGAGTGAGAACATCTGACGCGTACCTCACAAGCCTCAGCGTCGTCTAAAATGACAGCCTGCTTGTTGACAAATGATGGAAAGCAGATTAAAACACATGCATTGTTTCAGTCATGTTGGTAGTTTTCAGACTGATCTCCTCAACGCTGCTCTGTGAGTGCTCTCAACCAGCTCCACCCTAATTGTCTTCATGACTAATTGAGAGATCCAGCAGTTGTAATGATGACATTTTTGTGGTCAGCATCCACCCTTAGCCTATAAGAAGAATCCGCCAGTAGTTTTTTTTTTTGCCCTTCTTGCACTCTTTCTCTGCTGTATGACAAGCATTTACTGATTCAAAGGAGGAAAACAGACTCAAATGTTTTTCTTATCCAGTCTGATTTCTTCATTTCCGCTCAAGCTACAAATCAGGTGGGCTTTTGCTTCTACAGCACATCTGCCGTTTGCTATTTTTCAGGCATGTATCAGTGACTCTGAACCGATAAACAATTAATAATAGAAAGTCTTGACTAAAACCTAAGATGAAAATTTGCATTAAATACGGAGGTGTGAAAATGCAGTTTACATATTTTCCTTTGTCTTTGATTTGTTGTCAATTCAATTTGATTAAATTTTATTTATTTAGCGCAAATTCACAACATGCGTCACCTCAAGAAACTTTACAAAGTCAAATTCAATCAAATCATCCAGAGAGGTTGGTCAGAAAGTTTCCTCTCTAAGGAAACCCAGCAGGTTGCATCAAGTCTCTCCAAGCAGCATTCACTCCTCCTGAAAGAGCGTAGAGCCACAGTGGACAGTCGTCTGCATTGTTGATGGCTTTGCAGCAATCCCTCATACTGAGCATGCATGAAGTGACAGTGGAGAGGAAAACTCCTCTTTAACAGGGAAGAGAACCTCCATCAGAACCAGAACCAGGCTCAGTGTGAACGCTCATCTGCCTCGACCCACTGGGGCTTAGAGAAGACAGAGCAGAGACACAGAAAGCACAGAAGCACACATTGATCCAGGAATCCTTTCTATGTTATCAGAATCCGAAATATAATATGTAATAATTATTAAATCAATCTATCTATCTATCTATCTATCTATCTATCTATCTATCTATCTATCTATATGATATTATATGATACTATATGGTAATGGCATAATAATCTGCCCCTCTGGATGATGTCACAGTTAACAGAACGCCAGACTAGGTGTACCTACTATGAAGAAAAAAAGAGAGAGAACAAAAAGTTAAAAGTTGAAATATCAACTATTAATGCAAATTGGATAACAGTAGGAGAACTCAGCAGAGTGAGAAAAATAGACCCTGATGTCCTCCAGCAGCCTAAGCCTATAGCAGCATAACTACAGCGGTAGGTCAGGGCAACATAAGCCACTCTAACTAGAAGCTTTGTTAAAAAGGAAAGTTTTAAGCCTAGTCTTAAAAGTAGACGGGGTGTCTGCCTCATAGACCAAAACTGGGAGTTGGTTCCACAGGAGAGGAGCTTGATAGCTAAAGGATCTGCCTCCCATTCTACTTTTAGAGACTCTAGGAACCACCAGCAGACCTGCAGTCTGAGAGCGAAGTGCTCTGTTAGGAACATACGGGGCAATCAGAGTTCAAGCCATCACTCTAATGAACAGCTGACTGATGAAAAAACAAAGACAAAAAAAATCCTGTGCAATAACCCAGTAACTCTGCCTCTCTTCAGCCACCTGTTTGCTGGCTACAACTTGTCAGTTATTTATTCATTATTCTTTCAGTGCTGTTCACACCGTCATATTGAATTTACTTTATACCAAATCCACCTACCTCACATACATATAATATCTATTTATTCTATCATTCTCTGCACTCATCACACTGTGGACATGTTGTCTGTGTATGTACATCTCTACATCACTTCTGCCTCCAGCAGTATATTATAAAAACAATAATGGTAATAATAATTTACTCTGCATCTCTTGTTCTCTCCCTCTGTCCATTCTGTTTGTATGGTGTTCATTATGTGCTCTCTACACTGCACACTGATTTTTATTACTACATTATTATGTTATTTTATTAATGCATATAATAATGTTAATTATTAATGTATAATAACATCATGAGCATTGTACATTCAAGGGATCAAATTCCTCGCATGCGCACACACATACCTGAAAATAAAGCTGATTCTGATGCTGAAGGTCACAGAACAATATGTGAAATATTCATTTTCACAAGTGTTTGATGATAGTTGTTACTTCTAATGGTGGCACAACTAGTTATTACGTTTAGAGGAAATTACTCTGACATAAGGGTCAGGTTGATTAGGATAGCTTTCCCCCTTATAACTCATCATTTTAAAAGTGCGTTCTGGGTTTATTCTGGTCACCTTTTTGTGAGTGACAAAAAAGCCCAAACAGTAGGACTGTGTAAAGGGGCAGATGCATTTTTTACAGCGTTGTGTTTAGGGGTTAAAAATGCAGCAATGAGGTGATGCACCGTAAAAGCTGTTTTGTTGCACTGCAGCAGCCTCCATGCACACAGTATGCAGCCGACACTTAAAGGATTACTGTTTAAAACCAAACAATTTTATGCTGGTGGTAATAAGAAACCAATGTGAAACACTGCAATTTACACATACTTGTTAAAAAAAAAGAAGAACAAAACAACTTTTCTTCAAGCAGAAAAAAATACTATTTATTTTCTAAATTACATTCACTCTCCGCCGTTGGAACACACATTTTTATGTGACACAACAAAGGCATTGAAATATTCACTCTGACCGAACCACAGACAACGACGACCCTCTGAAGAAACCGTCAGCGGCATCACGGACATAAACCCGCGACATTTCCTTTGAAACGATAACCTTTTCCGTCATGACCGGCGTAATTGTTGTTCGGAGCAGATCAGAAGAAATGTCGCGTTGGAAAGCAGCCATACACAACATATGCCATTACTCTTACAAACAGCACACGGAGTGCGTTTGACGGTAATGTCATCACCGTCTGATGTGGTGACAGGGAGCACTGGTGCACCCCAGGGAACAGTGTTGTCACCATTCCTCTGCACCATCAACACCAGCGGCTGTCATCTCCAGAAATGCTCCTCCATGGTCGACTGTATCAGCGAGGGCGATGAGGAGGTGGTGGAGAGCTTTGTGCGCTGGTCGGAGGAGTATCATCTGAAGCTCAACATCACAAAAACCAAAGAGCTGGTGATGGACGTCCGGAGGAGCAGCTCCCTAAACCCCATCACCATCCAGGGGGAGGAGGTGGAGATAGCGGACTCCTATAGAGTCCTATAAGTCCACATCAATAACAAGTTGGACTGGAAGGACAACACAGAAGCTGTGTACAGGAGGGGGCAGAGCCGTATGTATTTCCTACGGAGGCTCAGGTCCTCCAATGAGTGCCACCTTTTACCAAACCATGGTGGCCAGCACGCTGTTTTATGCTGTGGTGTGCCGGGGTGGAGGCATCAAGGTAGCCTCGTGAGACCATCCTGATCTTGCGAGCTTTCAAGGTTTCACTCGCAGATCAGTCTGGCTACTTTCCGTTAAAGAAAATTTGGAGCCGTTCACCAAACGAACGTCCAATCAGCGTTGGCTTTGAGGCGGGTTGAGGTGTGACGCAACGAGAAGCGCGACAGTTCAGTCTAAAGAACATGGCGGCTTCAGCCGATGAAACTAGCGTTAGCGTGGCTATCGAGCAAGTTTTATCGGAATTACAGAGTATTTATTTGCTGAGCTAACGAGCCTTTACCTGCAGCAACAGTAGCTTGGCTTGTGGTTGTGTTTTGGTCCTCGCTCGTAACAGAGCGACGACGAAGCATGTTGACGAGTACATCATATGCTTCGTTGATCTGATTGGTTTATTTGGCCCGTCTATCACCAACATAGGCCAATCAGCGAACCAGTATTTTCGCCCCTTCCCAAAATTACTTCAACGGAAAGTTTCCAGATGGATATGCGGAGCAAATCTATCTGGCGGGGTCAGGTAAGCATCAAGGAGGGAGAGAGGAATAGGATCAACGGGCTGGTGAGGAAGACCAGTGGTGTGGTGGGTCACAAGCTGGACAGCTTAGAAGCAGTGACGGAGGATTAGCTGTATTTTACAAACCCCTGCCACCCTCTCTATGAGGAGATGTGGCGGAGGGGCAGCACTCTCAGCCAGAGACTGACTCGCCCAAGGTGCAGAACGGAGAGATTCAGGCACTCTTTTATTCCCAGCAGGGCCTAAATGGAAGAAATCAGGCACAAACACAGACGCCAGCACAGATGTTGCACTAATAACACAGGCTTTGTTTTTAGTTATTATTGTTAGCTTTTATTTCTGTTATTGCACAAGAACAGGCGATACTGTTACCTTTTTTGTCTGTTTTTGTTGCATCTGCTGCTGCTGTGACAATATGAATTTCCCCTTTGGGGGATCAATAAAGTTTTTATTCTGTTCTGTTGTATTATTTTTAATGGGGTGAAACCAAGAAAAGACATAACTCAGTCTTCAGAGTTTTAATTAATCTAATTTCAGTGTTGTTAAAGGGGACATATCATGTAAAATCCACTTTTTACCCTCAAATACATGTTGTGTATTTGGAGTTTCAAGGAGTGCAGAATATTTGAATGTAGTCCATCAAGGAGCTGCGTAAATATCTTTACATTCTTTTTGGGCTAGGTTTCCCCCAACCGTTCAGTTTTCTCTGTATTCTATTATGTTATTTTTTTTAAACAGTTACGTCACATTATTTGCTGCAAGGTTACTAAACAAGTTCATGAACTTCCAGCTAACTAATTTCACAAATCAACCAATTTTATTTCTCTAAGGGATTTTGTAGTCTAAGCTGAAGGATGTCAAACCTACAAATGGACAAGTCTTTACTTGTTCATTACACCATCCCCAGCATACTTCAAAAATGGCCGAACGGGGTGGAGTGGAACGCTCTGCGACCTGGAGGTGGGGGGATGTGAAATGCCTCCTTTAGATTTAAAGAGGCCACACTAAAACGAGCTGCTCTCAGATGGACCTCATAATGGGTAAAAAGGGGGAATGTGGGGTTGAATTAACAAGGAATTTAAACCAAAGCATTGCAGTTCCCCTTTATAAAGTATCCTAAGTGGACAACATATGTAAAAAAACAAATAGCATCACAAAAGATGAGAAAACCTAAAAATGTTTTACTACTTTGCTGAATCTATTAGGCTATGACGTCTGCCTGGATTTAAACTAGGAGAGTACTGAGATTGGGAATCCTTACAGCGCGATGGGAAAGGCAGAGAGACCTAAGGATTTCTCCATTTAACCACAACACTTTTTAAAAAGGTGCGGCTCAGATACACACGTGGGTCAACAACAGCTGCACCACACGCTGATAGCCTCCATGCTAGGTCACATTGATGCAATTCATGTAAAAGGAGGCCCAACCAAGTCTTACGTGCATATATTGTAAAGTACATAGATATATTTCTGTATCAAAAGTCATTTTAATCCTAATTTGAACATATTTTCTATGAAACTGAGATTTGGGTTTTCATTAGTTGAAAGCCATAATCATCAAAAGGAACAGAAATAAAAGCCTGAACCACATCACTTTGTGTGTTATGAGTTTCACTTTTTGAATTTAATCACTGACATAAACTTTTGAATGGGGTCCTGATTTATTAAGATGGAACTATGAATAAGGATGTGTAACTATCGTTAAAACTCCTGTAGTTTTTTCCTGTTTCAGCTCACGTAATGAGAATAAAAGCAAAAAGCAACTTGGTTATTGGTTCTAGTGTGCTGCTGATAGGCTTCATCATATAAAGATGACGTTTATAGAGTCACATTGGAAAGTCCAGAAAAGTTCTGCCTCCCTATAAAATGGCATAATTAGAGGGGCGTAGAAAAGTTGTCGTGTCCCATCAGTTGGTGGTAGTTCGTAAACAGCGCTGAGATCTGAAATAAATGTTTATGCTGAACATTTGTACTGTGGGTGTAGGTTCTGGCTTAAAACCACGACGTGCAGAAAATCAAAAGATCTACTGTACTTCAGTGTCAGCAGTTAGACATGTTGGGTTATTTGCAAACCACTCTGGTTGGAAAATTAAGTCTCCATTTTCTGTCCCGACAATCAAGACTTTGAAAAGATGATTTGTGATTCAGCATTTTTATCCCCTGCAACAAAGCTGGAAAAGAAGCTCGGAGTCACCTCTTCAAACCACTTGGGAGTCTTGTCTTCTGAACAACTAAATAAATAAATAAAGAGAGAGAGAGAAAGAAAAACAACCAAAGAGCTTTTCCAGCATCTTACAGTCAGGATGGTTCAGTCTGAAGAAGTTATTACAAAGAGCTCTCATCACAGCATCCCACATGGGTTTTCTTTGGACTTTACTGGTTCCTGGCCACTCACAAACGCAGACATGTTAATTTAGAGTTCGATGGGAAAACTAAGAGTTGGCACAGTGTCCACTTTATTGAATGCTGCTTCAGCACTGGACTCTGTAATTAAGCTTGGGTAAAGACTTTGTGACAGATGGATGGAAGTACACGTTGTGTGTTTGCGCTTGAATGTCGTCAAAGCTTTCAGTGATTTGTCAGCCTCTTCATTTTCTTTAAGGAGCCCTGGCTTTGATCCCACGCTTATTCGTTCCAGGGCAGGGAAATACTTTTTTCCTTTCTGACTTTCCCTTTTAACTTAAACTCAGAGCAGAAATGTACAATAGTAAGTTATCCAGTAACAATGATTTTTTTGGATCATTGGGCAACCCAATCTGACTGAAAAACGTGTAATATCCATGCTGGTCCACAGGGGGAAACATAGTATTATCACAATTTAGCTCCTCAATACATTTCAGTCCTACGTTTTATTTGGCCTATTCATTTACATTGACCCGTACTTTATGTGGAAAAGTAAATATTTAAGCAAAACAACTGTGTTCATATGCATTTTGATAACAATATCTAGCGAGGCGTATTCATATTATTTTCATTATTTTTGTTCAGGGAAGGTAGACAATCTTTCACTCATTAGTTGACAAAGATTTCAGTATATATATATATATATATATATATATATATATATATATATATATATATATATATATATATATATATATATATATATATATATATACATATATACATATACATATATACACACACATATATACACACACACATATATATATATATATATATATATATATATATATATATATATATATATATATATATATATATATATATATATATATATATACTCTAGAGCCATTGTCATCAATACATCAATATATTAATTTAGTATGCAAGTTTATTTTATTTATTTCAGCAGTGTAGCATTAAGGCATTGTAACCATTAAGAATTGTTGTCTTAATGCCAAAAAGAGTCCAATAGATTTTACAAGTGAAACCTTATTGTTTTCGCCAGAGTTCTCCATTTGATTTATACATGCAAGAAGTTGTATTATATTTTATTCGGGGTGTATTTCATGTTCAATCAACACAAAAACAGGAAGGTAGAAGAAAAAAAGAAGAGAAAAAGACGAGACAACATGCAAAAAGTGATAAAATGTAAAAAAAGAGGAAAAGGAGAGAACAAGATAACATCCTCGGAGTCTGCTTCTACACCTGCAAAGATATATATATATATATATATATATATATATATATATATATATATATATATATATAAACAGCTAAACCAACCAATAAAGTATTACAGGTACAAATAACCAACGCCTTGATAACATCACTGAAGAATATACAATATTATTTAATATGAAATCTATAAAGTGACATCTAAAGCTATTGATTTTTCTGTATATAAGTGAATCTGTAAGCACCTGTATGTGTTTGTGAGAGTGAAAAACGCTCAGTAGTGGTTGTGAAGAGCCAAAGATCAGCCCTGCGGGCTCCACTGGCAGCCAGCTACACCGGAGCGGATCCAGGGATGGGCCCAGAGACCTGAAGCTCAGGGGTACCCCGTCCCCCGGCAGGGCCGCAACAGAGCCAAGGGGCCCAAGCCCCGCGAAGCAGCCACCAGAAGTGAGCGGGCATAGAGCCAAGCACCAAGCCCTGCACACCCTTTTAATTTTTTTTAATTAAAAGTCATTTTCTGGTCTTGTGTAATAGTTTAGTTTTCTAACAAACTGATGTTTGGGTTTCAGTGATATTGTAATTTATTGAGATGCACTAGTAACGTCCACTATATATTGATATCTTCCTGCAGTATTTCCACTCAACACTTGATTTACACAGCAAATAACTCTGATGATAAGATGGATTAAGTACATCATCAAGTGCTGCATGTGTGATGAACTAGCAGTCTTTTTGCATCAAGTTTCAGAGGTTTCAACTTCACTCTTCACAACAGACATAGAACAGATAAAATTAACAGATGGTCAAAAAGTGACGTGGATTTTTTAAAATGTGCCTCGTAGACAGCCTAAATAAAATGAAAAAAATGTTGCTCACTATTCTGTGATGTGTTGTCAGACTAAAGAAGAAATGTTTGTTCATTCCTAATCACAGTATCATGTTATTTTCAGTTAATAAATGATAAAATCTTCCTCGGCTGAGGGCTGGTCTTCTTTCAAAACGTCATTTGAGTTTCATTTATTATCTCCTGCAAGAAAAGGAACATGCATTGGAATGTGGTACAATTAATTAGTTTGTATTCTGGAGAAAATAACACCAATAAAGGTATTTTACATACAGTTTAGAAGATATGATAAAACATATCCTTACACCCCTTTCTTGTTTCCTTTGCTACATAAACTTTCAATAGATGGTAATTACTTAATGTAAACAGTGCCGGTCTTAGAGAATCTTTCACTTTTTGTTTTGCCTCTAATTCACATAAAGCCTATAGTATTCATCTAAAAACATATCAGTAAACCCACAAAACCACAGTAATATCCAGGCTAATAATTGTATGTATACTGCTGTGACTGTAAATTTCACCAAACTGCTGTCTGTTTACAAAAATAAAGTTTTAAGAGCCCACAACCTCGTGCATTCCATTTTTTATTTCCTGAAAAATGAGAATCCTAGATTGATCTGACAAATGCAACACAATTGCTTTTTTAATAAGAATGGAAGCAATTTTGTGGATATCAGACTCTGAGGCGATATAAACTACATGTCACTATGTGGTTTATTGAACGTTTTTTAGTAAGTTCAGCTTATGGCGTGACCTTCATCGCTGCTTATTGATCTTGGTGCCTTCACATTTCCTTTAGCTGCCTTTGAAACCCAATCAGAGCTTCCTGTTGAACTTGGAATTCAAAGATAGGCCTTATCACTGCACTGATTGGTGGAAGAAAGAAAAACAATACTTTTAGTGGCCACTGACTTTGGGTTGATCTTATTCGTGACATTCGAGTCCTGGCCACTCGCTCCCTTTTTCCTTTCTCTGGCATGTTGGAATGCTCTTTTAAACATCTTAACACATTAAGACTTCTTTTTCCTTCAATGCTATGTTGATGACAGGAAGTGTTAAAATCCATGGCATTTGCTGTTTTGCAATAACAGTTAATGATGAAACAATAGTATCTGGAAACACATGCCGCACGCAGCGATGTTGTTGATCTTTGATGTTTGCTCCAAAAGTTAACCTTTGAGGAACTTAGATAATACTTCTTGTGCTGACTTAAAACATTGTTTTCTGTTTATAAAACTTCTCTGCCGGTCTAGGATTGTTTTTTCTCTTTCTTGATTTCCACACAAAGACTCTTTGCACTCTCTTGACTTATTTGAATTCCTTAACAAAACCGTCCGGCCTCTGCTATACAAAACAGAGACCATAAACTTTACCTTAAATGAAGGGGCTTCCGCTTTCCCTTCCTGACTCAATCAAAACATTATTCAAGTCTTGGAGGATGAATGTTGTTTTCGGGAGGAAGTAAAACTAAGACTGTGTAAATGTAGCATGTATGAATCTGACGTTGTTTTTACAATTGGGTAAGACTGATAACGCAGCAGCTGTGCTTGCCTGCTGAAGATTAGGTGAACAGAACTGCCTAAAATCGAGTACATAGTGTTACTGGCAGTCGGATTTTCAAGGGATACTTAAGAATTTTTATTATGGGTTCAGTGGAGAGGTTGGTCCTAACTACAGTATATACAAATCCGGCACAATATTATGACCATTTACAGGTAAAGTGAATTGGACTGATTGTCTCTTTATTGATAACTTCAAGCCTGTTAGTTCTTGCCTTATTATATGCAGTAAATGAACATTTTTCCCTCCAAGTTTATGTATTAGAAGGTAGAAAAATCATAAGGGTTCTTCTTATGGCTCCCATATACTCAGGCGTACTGTGCGCATACTGACTCCACGCTGACTCTCCGCGGATATTTTATCCTTCATAGTTGAGCGTACTGTTGCCTACATTTTTTATGGCAAATTCCTACAATTCCCACACTTTCTGTCAGCGGGAAGAAGAAGAGGGATGGTAAAATGTGTCATTAGCTAGCTGAGCACTTAGAGTCGTTTCTTTCCCAGCAGGCACCCGCCTGTCAGTGTGAACAGAGACGGACTGTGAAGCCGCCTGCTTGGAGCAGCTCAGTGTCACATATAAAACAGTTTGATGTGAAGACTTCTTGCCGCCAAGCGGTTTATAGTGTGACACCGCGCATGTGATCATAAAAATTGAGCTCTGTGTGTACCTGTCTGCGTGGACTCCATGCCACGAAATATGTGGGTGCCTTTATTTTTCCTGTGCTGCACAAGCTGACAGCCTTTTTCAGTAGCTACCACTCATTCCTGAGTTCTATTCTTTGTAAATCTATTTTTTAGACACGTTGTTAGTCTCAGTTCCTGTTTTTATTCATCTTGCTTGTACAAACAACGGAGCTGACCGGTCGGTAGACAACTCTGTTTAAAAAACAAACAAACTTGTGTCTGGAGAACGCGTGAGCGGCCATGGTCGAGTTATTTACAGCAGAGATCAGCTGTTAGGGGTCAGTAGCTCTGCTGTGCTGCCTCACACTGAGCAACCCGATACTCTCAGTCAGCTGAGAAGGAAGAAATGCAGGACCTTTGCCTGGTATTTCAGCCAAAGGAAAATGTACAGACAGACCCGTCATCCTGTCTATCGTCTTTGGAAATGTGAGACCTCTTCCCAACAAACTGGATGATTTGGCGGCTCTTACCTGGCGTCTGTTAAGAAAACAGCCTGGTCATGCTAATTGAGGCATGGCTAACTTCGCTGACACTGGACATACACATAAACATGGGCGGTTTTCATTTACTACATGCCGGCAGAACCAAGGCGACCGGTAAAAAGAGAGGAGGGGATCTGGCTGCGTTTGTGAAAGATAGATATAACAACTCTGAGCATTTAACTATCAAAGAGATGCTCTACAGTAAGGACATTGAGCGGCTAGCATGAGGCTGCTCGTATTATCTGTCGCCAGAGTACTAGATAAACAGACAGACAGACAGACAGACAGACAGATAGACAGATAGACAGATAGATAGATAGATAGATAGATGTTATAGTAGCCAGATGATAATGCCAGGAATGAGCTCACAAAGGACTAAACTCCATTGTTCCTTCCTGTAGGCGATGGGCCTATGTGCAGAAGTTTTCCTCTTACTTTTTTGTCTGAGCCCAGCAGAGCCCCAGAAGCCAACTCACGACCACCAGGTACTTTCTCACAAACTCCCCCTCAAGACTAAATCTGAATCATGATAAGCTTTTGTGGATCAGGCATCAGATCAGAAAACCCTCAGCTGGTTGCAGCAGATAGCTCGTACAGTTCGTCTGGAGATTTCTCTCGGTAAAATGGGAGTTTTCCCTTTCAACTCTCATCACAAGTTGCCTAGAACAGGGGTAAGTGCCAAGTAAATGATTCATCTATCAACTCTCGCCACTTTTCTGCCACCGAGGAAGGATTGCTGCAAAGTCTTTGCCTTGATACAACTGAACGGTCTTCCTTACATAGTGACGTATGTATGATCATGTTGGACTATGTGTCACTGAATTTAATCAGTGGTTATGGTTGAATTGTATGAGTGTAATTTAGATTTCTGTGTATTTTTGCTTCATTGGAAAGGAAACTGCCATAAGATGACATTTGTGGGAAATTATGCTGAATAGATGAGACAAATTGAATAAACTTGAATTAACTGTATGCGTCCCTTTTGAGGTTTTCTGGGCACCTCCCACTAGGATGGGAACCCAGGGCAAAACCAGAACCCCTTGCAAGGACCATGCATGCCTTCTGGCCAATAAAGGAGCTGGAAAGTTTCACTGGGAAAACAATTGTCGGAGTTTTCCACCTAAATCTGTTACTCTTGCAACTTGGAGTACTTTATTCTACTTTTCAATTTACAATATGGTTAGTAAACCCAATACATTCTGACAAAGTAGTTTATTCCTAACAGGTTTTTAGCATCAGCCTGTGGTCTTACATAGTGAATTCAGACAGGTGGCTTGCAGCTGCCGCAAACTTTATCTCAATGTCTGCTGGAGTGCTACTTTGCACCACCATCTTGTCCATGTCAAGGTAAAATCCTGATTTATGTCAAAGACAATTCCCTATGGTGGCAACGGGATACAGTAGTAGGACACTGAATGGTTGTCTCTAGCGGACCAGCAAGTCCACGAGGGCATAGAGTTTCATATCATGTTGGTAGCTAACTGGGATTATTACCATAAGAGTCATTTGAGTCTCCAAACACTGGGAGAGCCTTTTCTATTTTACTACTGTTCTTTCATTCTGCATAGCAAGTGTGTTTTACTTTCATTGTGTTCTTCACCTCTAGGCACAAACGGGAAAAAAATGTAAAATGTTCTTTTTTAAAAGGCTCATTTTTCCTGTCTTCACGAGTGTTTAGCTTTATAAAAACAACCTTGTGCAAAGTCTGAGACAATGAAAATGACTTTTTTTAAAATCTTTTTAGCCTCCCTTCATTCTCTCACACATAACAGTAACATAATCTAGATGAGAATTATATCTGATTGGACCTTTTAAAACAAAATACATCCTTTTGGGTTGCTACAAATGCACACACAAAGCAGCACAATCTTGAAACTGAGTCAATGTGCTTCACATGGTGCACATATTCAGAGTTGTTTGGACAGAAGGTCCATGTTAGAGGGAAGATTTAAGGGTACCTTGTGCAGCTGGCATGTATGTAGCAGTTGATCTACTCAGGCCACACACATACCCAAAGACTCTCATTACTTTTATCCACTCTAAGAGGCATAGAGAAGTGAAAAAATAACATGCAGCCACATAAAGGGCACAAGTCAAAGAAATTAAGAAAGAAATCATAATGCAAACGTACTTTAAACAATGTAAATTGACAAAAGCATGTAGAGTACAAACACGTTGTTCTTTTTTCAGCCTGATGCAGATAGACACATTGAGAAGAAGCAGATTAGCTGCCTTGGAGCTCACCATGAAGGTCTGGCCTGATTGAAACCTGGATAAGGACAAGAAATAACAATCCATACATTGCATGAAAGACAGCAACTGTCGAGTGGTCTCACTCACAAAACTAATAGTGCACCCCAAAATGAGTTTGACATTCAGTTCTTCCTCCTTGCCCCTGTGTAAATGTAATTTTAAAACCAATGTAACTTTGCTTGAACTCTAACGGTGAGCTCACACTGAATATGGTGCAGATACGGCTACAGCGCCGCACGGCACCCTAATAATTAGAAATCAATGTGTCCACTCACATCAGCCATGTGCGGTTCCCATGGTTGTGCAGTGCTGCAAAAAATATGCAAGAAGGAAGTTTGACCGGACATCACAGTGGTCCCCGGATCAAGCTCCTGAATTTCACAAGCTAAACAGGAAGCGGTGAAATTCTGGTGAAATTTCAGAATAAAATCACCGCACCAACTTACGCTAACTTGACTAGTGTAGGATAAGATTGGATATTTAAGCGCACAGATAATGTTTTTAGCTCTCAAAAAAGAAAACCATAGCTGTTTTTTAATCATTTATGAGGGACAGCAACAAAAAGGACCACATGAACTTCTGTTCTCTCCAGCGCCATTTCCACAGCCGGAGCCGCAGCAGGCTACCTGGGAGCAATGTTAGTGGGGGTTTGTGGCAACCTGGAACTGGATCAGGACCGTAACCTGCACTATAATCAGTGTGAGCCCTGACAAAAAAATCTAAACACACAGATACATTGATTTTAAAGATACATAGACATGAAACAAGCAACATAATAAATGTGGTCAATTCCTTCCTCCTCCAGGAACTGTCTGCATACTGTTGACACATGAATCCAAGCATCATCATGCACCAGGTAGAACCCAGGACCCACTGCACCATCAAAGGGTCTAACAATGTCTCTAAGGATTTCATCCTGACACCTAATGGCAGTCAGGAGGTCATTGTTTGTCCTGCAAGGTCTGTGTGTCTCTTTATGGAAATGCTTCCCCAGATTCTCCTGAACAATGTTGCCGGCAGCATGAGGCTCACTGCAGCTTCCCCGAACCCTTTCACGTCTGTCACATGACCTCAGAGTTACCTGAACCTGCCAATTTCTGGACCGTGAGCCTACTAGAGGAGCACCATGAAGTGTGTTTTTAATGGTTGGGTCTGAGACATTCATGCCAGTGGCCCGCTGGAGGTCACTTTGTAGGGTTCTGGCAGAACTCATCCTCTTTCTCCTTCCACAGTGGAGTAGAAACCAGTCCTGCTGATGGGCTAAGGACCTCCAACAGGCTTGTCCAGCTCTCCCAGACTAAATGGCTGTCTCCTGGAACATCTTCCATTCTCTTTAGACTGCTGCGAGACACAGCAAAGCTTCTGGCATTGGGATTGATGTGCCATCCAGGTGGAGTTGAACCACCAGTGCCAGTAGTGACACTGATCCTAGTCAAATGCAAAACTACTGAAAAGTAGTCGAACAAATGAGCCGGGAAAATCTGTCTGTGGCCTCCAACTGCAAAATCATTCCTGTTTCTGGGTTAATCTCGTTGCCCCGTTAGTTGTTAATTTCATTAACACCAGAACAGCCAACACTGATCAACAACCTCCTCTATTTAACTAACTGGAACAATATTACTGAAGCTTACCTGCCTTGATATTACATACATCTGTATGCACATAATATAATATATAGCACACACACACACACACACACACACACCCTTGTTTCATGAACATAGTGAGGACCATGCCTTGTCTTCCATAGACTTCCAATCATCTTCAACCCTTTCTATGGCCTAACCCTGACCCTAACCCTAAACTTTATCGGCATATACCTAACTCTCACCTAAACCTAATTGACACCTTAATGCTAAACCTAACCCCTAACCCAGGAAATAAAGTGAGGACTAAAAAAAAAAAAAGGTCCTCACTCAAAGTCCTTACTTTACTAGTAAAATGAGCAAAAAGTGTGCTCATTCAGCTGCAAGTGCAAGAACACACCCACCCACACATCTATTAATGCCCATTCAAATTTTGAGGCTCATATTTCATTTGTTGGATTTTCTGGAGCTTCGTATGAGAACATCAGGCTACTTAGCTAGTATGGTATTTTTGTAAATTACTGATATCTTGATGCTTTATGTTTAGGATTTTTATCGGTTAATGAGAGAGGTTAAACTGGTTTAAATTTGTTTTATGACATTTAATAACAGTTTAATCAAGGAACAACATGGCTTTTGAATTTTAACGCAGTAATTATCAACTGGAGTGTATTTCCCTGGATAGACTGCACAGACAAAGAATGTTCCAAGAATCCAATGTTGAGGAAATTTATTAAAAATTCCTCTTGGATTCTGCTTTCTGGGTGGCTTGTGCCATAATCTCCAACATGAGGTGATGTGGAGCACGTCCAACACAAACGGACTCTCAGACAATAGCTCGCCTTGGTAGGTAATGTCCTGACTCTGTTCACCAACACACAGCTTGTCTGCCCATACAATAATCATTGTACGAGTATGTGAGAAAATACCACCAGTAATCTGGCTTTGAGCT
The DNA here is from genome assembly GCF_011125445.2 of Fundulus heteroclitus. Classification (NCBI taxonomy): domain Eukaryota; kingdom Metazoa; phylum Chordata; class Actinopteri; order Cyprinodontiformes; family Fundulidae; genus Fundulus; species Fundulus heteroclitus. Next base: position 10,113,212 of record NC_046383.1, read on the forward strand.
GAGTTATAAAGAGAAACCGAGGCTGTTTTTTTTTTCAGGTCACAGCCCTGCTCTGTGGGCTACACAGACTTTTATTTTGCGAAGCAAAATTTGCCTGGGAGTAAATAGTTGAAATGTTCTGATAATACTGTCCTATTATCTTGAAGAAATTGTCATAATTAAATTCAAGGGGCGTGCCGTCTAAGCTGAGGGTGGACAGGGTCTTGGTTCATATGTGGGTGCAAGGATCTGAATAATTCAGTCTGCGAGACGTAAAGGTCTTGTTTTTAAGGAAAAGGCATGGGTCTGATCAGGGATGTGTTGGTGGCCTAGCCGGCCTTCTGGGGAACCTGCATGTGAGCCCAGCTCAGAGTGCTTAGTCCTAATTCGGCCTGACAGCTCATGGCTGCGGCTCGCCTGCTGACATTTATGAAGGGGGGTCTCGGCTTACCTCTGGGGTTGGCAGGGCGGCAGAGGTTGAGCATTGGGGTTCAAAGAAACTTCCAACAGTAGCAGAGATAAAGAGGGGCCACACTAAGAGCTCGACCGGTCCGTTCTCAGGCTCTGTCTCAATGCCTGGGGACAAAGCGGTAAGCTGAGGTGTAACATTTCGCCACTTAATTAGACGCTAATGTTGTGTGAAATGAACTAGAATATGTGTTTCTTTTGAACTCCAGGTGCTCTTTGCTTTATTGTTTAAGGCGCCTCTAAGAAGCATTGTTTTCCCTCAGACAAGGTATGACATTGAGGTTGCGTGGTGCTGCCTCCAAAGTTCCTAGCTCTTGCCAGTAAAAACAAGTGCCACATAATTACTCACTTTCAAGCCCCAAATCATCTCCACAGTGCCTGACACACTCCCTCCAAGGTTGCTTCAGAATAAACCAACTGCACACAGAGCACACACACTGGATGTCATCCTCTTGTGACCTCTTGGGCATTACAATAGCTTCCAGCTGTCTCTTCAGGACTCCAAGGGGATAGTTTTCAGACCCAAACCCTCTCTGGCAACAGCCTTACTGTTGATTGGCAAGGTCTCATTCCAGAGGGAATCTAAACCAATGTAATCAGAAGGGGGAAATAATTATGCACATTTTGATGCTCTGAGCATGTGTATGCACTACACTGAAAACCTAAATGTTATAACTTGGAAACAGTGCTTTAAGTGGAAAAAAATATGTGTAGGTACGCTCCCCTTGGGGGTAGCGACCAGTGTAATCGCTATAGTAAACATAGTAACGACATCTTTAAAATAAAAATGTTTAAAGTATATTATAACATATAAGCAATACGACAATATTTACTCAAGAAAAAGGATGGACATCTCTTCAATCTCCCCTCCATGAGCCCAATTTGTGATTGAGTAGTGAAAAAAGGTACTTAAGCTACAGGTGTCATGAGTTAATGAATAGATAAAAGATTGGCAACAGGAATTATGAAAAAAAAAAAATGGCTAGGAGCGCCCCTGATCTTAGAGATGCATTTTTCAGGAGTTTCCCTGTTGGATCCAGTAATGCCAGTTGAGTCTGACCTCCGTTTTCTTCTGCAGTGAATGACTAAGTAATACTATTTTGAAGTGAGGTTACTTTTACTTGAATAAATAATTTTTGCTGTTTTTCCCAACTCTGGTTACTGGTTAAAAGGAAAAATTATAAACCTAAGCCTTATCCAAAGATGCAACAAACAGACAAATTTACAGTTTATGCTAAACATTTGAACACAAGCTTTTTGTTTTAGTATTGATTTATATCTATTGAGCCTGTAGTGGTATACGGAGGTCAAATTAATATACAGGTATTGGATTAGAATACGCTTTCCAAGTAGACTTATTTGTGAGATCAAATGTACCTTCTGAAAATAACATTTATCTAGATATTAAACCCACTTTTCATTAAACCTGCATTTCAGTATTATTTTATTTATCTTTTTTAATTGGTCTGATGTAATATTCTAATCTTTACTGTCGTGGATTCATTAGATGAATCATAATTAACAAAAATAAAGCTTTGGAAATATCAGTCTGTGTGTAATTAATTTATATAATGTTTTTTACTTTAGGAATTGAGTTACACAAATACATGAATATTTTAAAAATATTGTAATTCTATTGAACTGCACCTGTACAGTAAACAGCATGTATTGTCACATGAAGTACTCTGCACTGTTTTTTTTTTCTTGGTCTGTCTGAAACATCGGTTTCTCATATTAAATCAGATTGTCAGGCTTGTTGAGGTTGTTGCAGGACCAAAACGCAGACAAGAGCTTGTGAGTCACATACTGGAGTGAAATAGTGTTTATTTAACCAAAATAGCAAACTTACAGGGAAGGCAACAAGGCCCAGGAACTAAAGCAAGATGGAGAACAGACACTGTGAAGCATAACAGAGGATCTGAAAAAGAGTGAGAGGAAACTGACAGGTTAAATAGGGGAGAACACAACGAACAGACAACGATTAAATAAACTCACTCACTGAACCGAAGATGGGCCGTAAAACAAGGATTTAACAGAAACGAGAATAAACTAAATAAATTCACAATGAGCAGAAAAATAACTAATGATAGTGTCAAGAAGAAAGGAATCTAAACAATACTAAAAAGATGAAATATTAACAGAATGCGCAATCCACAAAGACCTGGGGATGTTAAGATCATTTACTCGGTACTTCAGTAGACTTTATATCAAATACTTTTTTACTCTCATGTGAGTAATTTTTTGATCACCACTTTCTTACTTCTAAAAATATGTAGTGGTAGTTTTACTTGAGTAAAATATCTGACAACTCTACCAAACTCTAGTTGTGAGGTATATTCACGATTCAGATTAAGTGTATGGTGCATGCTTTGTTGGAACATTTGTTGATGAAAATTGACTCAAGTACCTAAGAGTTGAGCTTTATCACAAATCTATAAAAAAATACTTTGACAATAATAAAATACTAATAAGAAAGATGAAAGATGTTTTTTCTTTGGTGTTTCTTGGAAGCTGGCTCTTCTGGCTTTTTCTGTCATCACTGAGAAGCATTATTTGTTTTTGTAAGGCAGTCAATTTGTAATAACAAAATCGTTTTAGGTCAACCTAATCTCCAGATGAAAGACAAGATGTGGCTGAAAGGGCTGTGAAAGTAGGACAGCTTAGTCAACACAAACTTCTTAAGGAAAAAGAACAGAAAGTATATTTTATAGATGGAAAGATCTAAACCAGTTCTCTCAGTGAAAGCATAATCTAATGTGACCCTGAAACTACTGATTTACAAATACTTTAGCCGATGATCAAATGCTGACTGCATTATTTCAGTCTGAAGACCGCTTCAGCGGCGGTTCATGAAGCTGCTCTGAGTTTTTGTGTTTGTGGACAGAGAAAATTTACTCACCAACATGAAACATAAATTCAGAATAGTAAAAATGAAATGAAACAGCCCTTGAATTTACATGTGACTGTCAAAGAATATAATATTTGATTTTAAAGAATATTGAGTTGAGAGCATGGGTGTTTTGAGCCTTCTTGATCAGAGGGGTGTGCCCAGCCTGTCAGCTATGATCTTTTTGGCTCAGGAAACAGTCAAAGTTGTAAATGGGCCATTAAAAACTGAAAGATTTTGATCGAATCCAACTCCTAAGCTGATTCCACACAAAAATTTAACTACTTGCTCTTGCGCTCTTCAGGGGGATCACGTGAAAAAAAGTCCACTCAGGTGTTCTTTCTTTCTACTGAAGCCTTCCTCTTCTTCTCATAAACATGAACGAGGTTCGCTTCTTGTGACACTCTTCAATGTTCAGAGTCTACGGTCAGAGCCTCGGTGATACAATGATGAACGGCTAACCGCTAAGCTAGCCGCAAAGTTAACTGGATACATAAACACTGGAAGTGCGCAGCCAGCAAGCAGAAACTAGGAAGGAACGAGTGCGGACACTGACGTTATGTGAGCGAGTTAGGATGATTGGCATGTGGGACAACCAATAGATGAGTTGATTCCCCCAGAACTTGAGGGTCAGAGGGGGGAGAGTAATGTTGTGGAAATACATAATCAGATTTTGTGTTAATCATGTATTTTTCTTAGAGCGGTAAGAATTACCCAAGTTTTTAATAATATGATTAAACTTTGTACCACTTCGTCATGGTTCAAATTCCAAAATACAATAAAGTTTTTGTTTTGTAATGTGACAAAATGTGAAAATGTTTAAGGAATGTGTAGTTTGCTAAGGTGGTCTATTTCTAAACATATACTATTTTAATAGAACATAAACCTCTAAACTGTCATTATTTTAAAGTTTTTAATTTTGGGTTTTTACGTGGTTCGCCCAGGAAGCAAGCCTGTTGTTACAAAATTAAGAAAATTAAATTTGTAAACTGAGAAGCAGTCATGGTAAACAAAGACTACACAGACAATTATGGTAAGTTTAATTATTAAGAGCTATAAGCAAAGGCTTTGTCAGTATTGAAATTTTAGAACAAATGTGAAGAGGGTATAAGAAGGTTTTAGATAACCCGAAAAAATGTGAAGCAGTTTTGTTTTGACTTTCTGTGAGCTTCAGCATGACTGACTAATCCCTTAACACCTAAAATCCATCTGTGGACGTCTGCAGGTCTGGGACGTAGTGGTTTGAGTGGCATGTCATTTATTTTTCTTGAGGAAGGAGAGTTTGAGGCTTGCAGCCCATTTGCAAATCATGTGTCAAGTTCAGAGAGCCCACAGAAACTGAACGTCACTTCCTTTCAAATTGTTCCTATTATTGAGGAAGTGTCAGGATCCCCAGGGGTTGGGTTACTTCTTGTAGCTCCCTGGGGATCCTGCATTCTGTTTATGTTTTGCACCTTTAGTATTGTTTCTCCTTAGATCCTTATTTCTGCCCCCAGTCTGGCTTTTTGGTCAGTATTTACGTTTATAATGCATTCTTGTATCCGTTAGATTTGGTTACCTGTTTTATATAGCATCTCATTTCAGTTTTTTTTTAAACTTAGTTTAGTTGTTTTTTCCGCCTATTATCTGGATATTTTCATGTTCTCTGTTACCCCTCTTTCACACATACTCCTTCAACTGTGCGTTCTCCTTTACGTCACAAATAAAAAACATTCTAGTCATTGAGGTAATACCCACCACCAGCTCTGTGGCGCTATAGCATGACAGAGAACCATCCTCTGTTAATCGAGTCTATTTGTGACTGATGATAGAGCAAAATGTGTCAATTTCTAAAAACCAGGAGACATACAGGAAGTTAAACGCAGGAAGTGTAAAGCGGATCTGGTAATCTTTCAAAATAAAGGAGAGAGGGTGTGTGGTGGTCTGGATCACTGATCTCTATTTATTCACTGGATTGCTGATTTGCCCGAGAAACTGAAGTCACTGGCCGCCATCTTGCTACTCCCTACTCTCACATAACCTCATAGGATTTGGTTGCAACAACAAGCAGTTTTCTGGCTGTGTGAAAACGTTCCACAGGTCATTTTACAGTCAGTGGATGTACTAACACTATCAACTACTAGAAAATGATGTGCTGAAATATTTTGCATATATATATATATATATATATATATATATATATATATATATATATATATATATATATATATATATATATATATATATATAAACATGCAAAATATTTCAGCACATGACTTTCTCAGTACTTAATAATTTTAGTACATAACAAAAGTCTTAAGCACCCCTGAACATGAGAAAATCATTGTTGTTTGATGCTGTAGCACAGTGGTCTGGATGCATGAACGGGTCTAGTTTGGATTGCTTTACGGCTCATTTTACAACAAACGGACGGCGCACACAAGAAATGTTGTCAGTGTAAAGCCAGCTTGAGATTCTGTTATCTTCCTTTCCCTGCCAGATCACTGTCCTCCTTCTCCGTCAACCTAATTACCTTTACTCAGTTCACATGTGTTTAATTGCCCCACCTTCTGTGCCTTTTGTTTTGCACCTCTACAGCCAGCTAGCCACACTGAGTTGTCAGGTCCTTTGTCATGCTACCTTGTTCTGGTCTCCTCCTTTCCATGTTCCTAATTTCTTGTTTTTTTCCCAGTCAACCTGTAGGTTTGTTATGTGTTTTACTTTATTAAACCAGTTTGCCTCCTAACATTCGGCCTCTGAGTGTCTGTCTAATAAACAGACCCATCCACTAAAACTCAAAAACAGTATGAATTGTTGAAGTGAAGGCTTTTCATTCTTTGAAGACCAGATAGGAAGGGTTCTAATTTTCTGCAATGTCGCTTCATATCTTGTGCACCATCATGGTACATGTAGAATGTTTATTAGCAGATATGGTGGCAAATGGGGTGGTGAGTTTTGAGACTTTAACAGTCTACATTTATCTCGGGTAGCAAACCTACCTGTTGCACTGAGTGAGTTTTTTTTTTTTTTTTTTACTTTGTCAGACCCTGTGGCTCAACCTGTCAAGTATTTACCCTGCCTCTCGCCCAATGACTGCCGGAGATAGGCACAAGCCCCCCTGCAACCCTGTGTGGATAAGTGGGATTCTTGGGCCGCTTTCATTCAATCTATATAGTCCCCTGGAGTACTACAACCTAAAATGTGTATGCTGTTGAACTCTACATTTCTGACACCACTTGACAGAAGTTCATTACAGTCACTGAGACATAGTATCCGAATTATCCATCGTTGGTGAATCTAAAATTTCTTCAAATTGATCCAGAACAGACAAACATTGTTTTAGGTCCCAAAAAGCCAAGTTAAGGTAGCAAAACTAAATTAGACTCCAAGGGTTAAAGAGGGTGGGGTTTTCATTGACTCAAACCTGAACTTTAACAACCAAATAAAATCTTTTCAAAGGTTTGTCAGAATAAAGCTTTTCTATCACTGCAAGTTAGTTCACATTGCACCACTCCATAAACCACTCCCTGTTTGTAAAAGGATAGATTTTAGAGCGGCACAAGGTGTAACACAAAAACGAAACTGTTCCCCAATCAGATGATCTCAGTAGAAAAATTAGTTTTTATTTTACAATTAAAAGGTAAGCCAACATGAATTAGAATGAAAGCAAACACAGGGGAGCTTTAAACAATGAACAAAACACCCCTTCTTACTAGAAAACAAAAATCAGCTCTCTAAACATGGAAAACGAAGATACACGGTTTGAGCGCCCCGTCTACCCACTAAACAGGAAACAACGGCTTGAACAGAAACGAGAACCCCAACCGGCTTCTGCTGTTTGCAAACGCTTGCTTTTTAGAATAGCACAATAGTTCACAGAAAACACAGCAGGCAGCACAGAGCTACCAAGATACACAGTTTTTTTAACAAGATCACTGCAGACAAAGACCCAGGCAAAAGGGATGTGGCACTTAGGATGGGCAACCTTTAAGCGGTGGCTGACGAGCTGCAAGAATAGAGCCCCTAGAGGTCAGCGACCGTAACAGACCTGAAACGACTAAATGGTCTTTGGCTTATATGTATTTATGAGTTGTCGGTATAAGCCATGTAGACATCTCTTGTCAGCAGAGACCACTTTTCTCTGGGTTCCAAAGATGAGAACTGAAAATGGGAGAATAGAGTTCTCAGCTCTGAAACCAACTGAAAACCTGAGGTGTGGAGAAACTTTTGGGCCTGAAAATAACGCTGTTCACTGCAGCTCATCCATGAAGACTAACAAATAATATCCGACATTTCTATTTGACTGAAGCTGGTCATTTCAGTTATTCATTTCATTCTAAATACTGTTTTTTATTGTTACGCTGTTACATTTATTTGGTGTATCAGATAGATTTCTTCTCACTGTTTAGTTTATCTTCCTGTAAATGACCTGTAAACAAACCTATGTATGAATAATGTCATACAAATTAATTTGAGTTGCTTTGCTTCAGCTCGGGTTGTTTAACCTGAAGCTTGTTGTTGCAGATTTTTCAAAAGAGACAAAACAAAACTGCGCTTTTCCTGTAATAAATTGGAACCATGTAACTTTTACCTGATTATTATTTTTTTCTGCTGCTAAAACAAGGAGCTCAAGCTGCCACCATATATTTCACTTTACCAAAATTTTGGTTGTTTTCATTGAAACAGTCCTTTTTATTTTTCATTAAAATTTTACCAATTTCTTTATATTTTGAGGACAAGTACATACTCAGCAATGACTTCTTTAATCTAAAATATATAATTTTAGACAAACGTTCTTAAAATGTAGCTTTATACAGCTACATTTAGTAGCAGGTCTGAATAAAGAAACTGCTGCATCCACCTCTTCACCATTGCAAATTTCACCATAGTTTAATTCTAACCACCGAGAAAACATTTGCTATGCAGAAATTTGAGCTAAACCAAATACGGCCATTACTTTAATACTGGAAATTATATGTGGACAGGAAATACTGAGTGACATTTTGAAAGATTCCCAAGTTAGCGTAAAACTTTTCTTTGGTTTAAAAGTGTTAATTGTGCCTTAAAAAAATATTAGGATATGTTAGAAGCTTACAGTTAGGCTTCACAAAGATAAAAAAAAATACTGATTTCAAGAGCAAGTGAACCACAAAAAAATAGCACTCAACGGATATGGTGAGGCAAGTCTAAAGCCATAAAGTCTGGGTTTATGAGTGTGACTAAAAGAATGATGGAGGTAAGGTTATGTCAGACATTATTATAATAATAAAAGAGAAAGGTTTCTGGATGTAGCCTCACTCTTAGGAGTTGAGTTGGCATTTTTGAATATATGTGGACAAAGCCAGGATATAAAAGATATACTAAAAATATACCAATGTATTATAAAATGCGTAACTGATCACACATGGGGTCTAATTTATAAAATATTGTGTAGAATCCATGATACAAGCGTTCGTATGCCGCAAAAACAAAAATGATGTATGCAAAATGAATAAATAAATAAAACGAGGCTTTGACTTTAATATCCAATGCAGGGCCCACCAGAGCAGGCAGAGCAATCAGCAGGACCTCGCAGGAAGGTATATGTAGACAGGGGAACAGGTGAGCAGAGTTGACTCTAATTACATCCTGCAGGTGGATCTAATCAGGTGTGCAGTGGTGGCTGAAGATGAATGAGCTGATTGGATGGTTGCTGTTGCTAAGAGGTGACAGAGCTGAATCCGGAAAAGTCCAAACAAAACAAAAAAATTAATCATGACACTTGGATGGGTGAGAATTGTCATGAGGACCATACATTTTCATGTAAAGTTTTTTTTGTAGGTCCAAACATTTGCATGGAAAGTGACATATGCAAGTATCAGGCCCCATTTTGTGCGTATTTAAGCTTCATAAATGAGGTCTATTAAAGAAAAGTGGAAGTAGGAAGCCTCCATCATCATTGCAGAAATGGAGTGTGAAGACAGTTTCATACACCTAGTCATACCATTACTGCTAATCTTACATCTAGGGAATTTATTTGAAGCTGAGGAATTGCTTATTTTGTATTATGGAAGATTGCACTGCACAATTAAGGCTGAAGAAGGGTATTTGTGTTTTCAAGGGTTATTTCTGTGTGTGCAAATGGATTTTCATGTTTGGAGCCTAAAAAGGTGAGTTAAAAATAAACAGAAACATTTGGTCTGAGACTATGGTTCTTAGTTGGAAAAGAGTGAAAAAGTCTCTCAGTCTGTGCCTGAAGCAGAGGAGTCAAACTCTTGACCTCAGTGCAGCTGAATCAAATTTGTTTAGAGCTGCTGATGTTACATGACCTTTTGAAAAAGTAGCAACTTGTGTTGTTAAGTATCTACTATAGGATATTTCATTTTTAAAGAACCATTTACTGCTACTCATTTATTTCACTTGTATCCATGATTCTTTCATTCATTAACCATCACATTGGCGAGGATCAGACCACAAACAGACTGCTAAAATTAGCACTTTTCTTTTTGATGCTGCAGGGTGCTAATCATTTAATTCCTGTTCAACTAATCAAGATCCTTGAACTGCACTGGTTGAGGGATAGACCAATAACAAAAATATTATTGATAAAAAAAAAAAAAAAAAAAAACTCCCAAATGTTCTTATTCTTATAGCTATTTTCAATTTCCGGTCTGTTGTAAGATAACCACAAATAAATGGTACATTTATAGGAGACACGCTGAAAACACAAATGCTAAAACAAACGTAATCAAAGGGCCGTCATGAGACATAACGAGTCCTCCACATCCACAGCTTGAAGCTGTTGTATAACCTGGAAAATTAGTTGCGTGTTCAGTGGGGACTGAAAATAATTTTTAGGTTTTTCTAGAAACACTTCAAGCCACTTGGTATTCATCTGTGAGGCCATCACATCTCCTTCAAACTAATTGGGTCAAATTGCTTTTGGATTCAGAATCGGCGACTGCTTTACAGTTTCCCCAGCATTATTTTAGGCGAGAGGTTACAGCAGGATATCTGATTTCCAGTCCGGACTTCCAGAGAGACAGAGAAGGACGCAATCCAGCGAGTTCACTTCTTTTAACCTTTCATTCAATACAGCTGAGAATTTTGGTAATTAATCAAACTGTCGTTTCTCTTCCAACACACAAAAACCACGGAGCCAAGACATCAGAGGGCTGAGCAGTTCAAATATTTACTCCACTCTGTGTAATAATGTAAGTCCTGATTTTTGCTTTGGGCCTGTTTACAGTCAAAACAGCGACGTTCTTTTGTAAATTTTAATTGACCGATGGGAGGGAGAACATGAAATTTGCCAAAGCCAGGTTCACTCCACCAGGCAGATACACAGTAGCATCTTAACAACCGAGATCCAAAAAATTCAGAGGAACAATTTAACAGCTGTGTATTGCATTTTATATTTGAAAAAAAAGGTATTTAAAACCCCCAACCCCCGTTCTGTAAATGCTAAAGGAGGAATACGTTTGGATGACAGCTAACATGAGCTCCAAGAACATTAATATCCTCTTTCTGTTTATTGGACTTGTCCATAATGTGTCTTATAATGCTCTCTTTGCAGCTCTAATTAAGCTTGCATGGATAAAGTTCACAGAAAGAGCTATCCTAATTCATAAACTAAAGGCTTTGCGTTTGGATGTTCTAATTATTATGGACTGGTGTTATGGCCGTTTGCTCTCAGGCCTGGACTTTGTGTCAGCCTGCTGTAGGGAAAGCTCATTGCAGCCACTTGCATCTGGGATCTCATTTAGCGACGGCCCATTTTTCATGTCCACAGGTGAGGGTTGGATCATGATGAGCTGGTTAATCAAGATGTTGGCTTTTAGTTCACTTTTTTCTTCACAATGAGTGACTGGAGCTGCATTGTATACTCCAAAAAATACCGATCCATCTGACAATCTCATAACCGATCACTCCAAAACTCATGAACAGGTACTCTGGGACTCAGATTTGTTGTGTACTGTCGCCTCTGCCGAGAAGGTTATGAAGTTCATTAAAAAAAAAAATTCTGTTGGTTTAAATTTTGGAGCTGTTACAAAACGCACCTTGGAAGCCATTTTTCATGTGACAGGTTTATAGAAGAGTACACAGTGCGAGAGGATAATCTGTCATCCAAATCTAACTGTATATGTGCTTACTGTCTGACTTTCACTCACAGCGCTCCAGCCCTGATTAATATCCGTGCCTCTGCAGCATGAATCTAAAAGTGCCCCGATGAACAAACACATTCATCTGGATTTACAGAGTGAGGGAAGCTCGTTTGCAGACTCACAATCTGGGAAGCATTAAGTCCCGTATGTTTGACTTCCAGTCAGAATTTAAGATGCTTTCGTCTGCCTGCTGACAGTGAGACTGACCATGGCATCTCTCTAAATTACCACTTAAAGTTTTGCCCTTTTCACAGAGAATTTTGGCCAGAACACAAGAATTAAGACTTGCTTAAAATCGTGAGGATTTTGACGTTGTTGTCATTACCAATATCTTGCAATGCAGTAAAGAAGAGCAGGACGAACCTGACAACGCAAGAAGAATGAGCCAGCTTCATTATGCAGGCAAGGTGATGTTCTCTCTCCGAGTATTTCTTAACCCACAGCAGTTTAAAGACTTTTTTTTGTTGATAGTTTGAGTTTAAAACCACTGTGACCTAAGCAAACAGCTCAAAAGACTGGCATCGTTATAAAACCTTCTGGGGTTCTCAGTCCCAGCGACAGTCCAAGTGTTAGGACATCATCGTTTGTGTCAACACTCTCCACGCATGCAGACAAAAAAAACATGCTTTCTTTAAATTAAATGCAAATGTGGGCAATCTGTAAAAGCAATGTGCGTGATCGGCGCTGAATTGTAAACTATGTTGTTGGTTTCTTGACAGCAGAACAATAATGGTGGCGTGACAGCGCCTCAGAGATCTTGGATGGCTTTCGACCGCTGTCCTCGTGATCGTGTGGCTGTACTCGGCTCGCTGGCAGACCCAAAGCGAACCGGCTGAACTGAGGCCTAGACCTCGTCTTTTTCCTCCCACACATTGTGTCATAACACAGATTAAACCTACTACACTTAGATGCCATGTCTAGGAAGACATATGATAATTAAAAATCATGATGCAGCGAACACGGACACGTTTATGCTGCACGGAGTCATCAACACACCGGCCACAATGTAATGTATCTTCATAACAAGTGGTAAAGTTTTTGGAAAGAAAAAAAAAAACAACACAGCTCACATGCTTGCATTTGTGCAACAAATGTTTAGAGTTCCCATTTCTGGACGCCACCGTCTCCCGACAGCTCCAAATAAATGAGGTGCTGAGATGTGGTGCCCGTTTGTTTTTAACAGACTCTTCCAACGTACCTCAACGCTGTATGGTTAAAAATAAATCAGTGTTGTTTGACTTATTTTGTCCGGCTGGATTCTTGCTTTACTGCTGAGATTAAAATGTTTCCAGAAGCGTTGAACATTGATTTAGGGGGAAACTCACACATCCGTGCAATTTGCAACTGTTGCACACATTTTTTTGCATATATTTGAGCAGTTTGTATCTTTTTGTGTCAATTAATCATGGAAGGGAATAAAGAAGAAAAATATTTATCCGTAGAGAGAATTATTTACACACATATAGCACAATGTCTCTGCTATACAGAATTACCCTTGTGGCTCTATGTCTTTAAATGTTTCACAGTCATAAGGGTTTGAATTCTGACTTTAAAATACTAGCATGATTTTAAACAAAAGGTGGACAATTTTTGGGTACTTTCCAAAAATATCAGCCACACATCACTGAAAGCAAGGGCTGACTAAATTTTGTCACATCCTTGTCCTTTTTGTTTTAAAAAATATAATTTTTTGTCCTAACCTTTGTCAATTACCATTACCAGCAGCATTCTTTAAGCATCAATTATTTAACACCATCTGCACGTTGCAAAGAGCTGTGATATTTAAGAATGCAAAATAATTTTACTCTTGCCTCAATTTACAGAAATACAAAAACATATTGGCAGACTTTTCCCTAAATGCATCAATAATGCCCAATTTAAAGGTGGTTTAGCTGCATTAGTTTAGAATGAGGTTTTATGTCTATTAAGAGCAGATTGAGAAGTGAATGGGTGTGAAAACAGCTTTGTGAATTTCTCTCTCGTGTTATCATTATTTTAATGGCTCACAATTCTGTCCACTGTTATGTACCTGAAATGAATTAATCATTGAACACAATGGTTACGACAGTGGCCAGAAACGATACATACAAAATTAATGAATGGTTATAAACAAGGACTTCTGTTTGAACACATATTATACAGGGTTTATCAATCAAGACATGTTGGTATATCAGGTAAATCAGCTTCTGGATGCAAAGACTTTCTCCATGGTACTTTCTTACACTGGAAGAAGTCAGAAAAATAAAAAATTAGCTGACGTGAATTTTAATGTCCCTGAAAAACTGTTTCACATCAGAAAGTTATCGGGTGAGTTTTGTTAAACAGGCGGCAATCTTCAACGACTTGTGTTCAAATAAAATTTAGGTCGTGAATTTCAGAGGCTTTTAACTGGTGGAAATCAGTGGTAGCAGAAATTGGCGGTAATGCTAGATAATATAAATACAGATAATTAGTCTAAATATGCAAATTAACTGGTGTAGTTTTGTAACGGAAACAGTGAGGCTGACCTCTGACTCGTGCTGAAAGAGCACTGTTTTCAAGCTGTCTGGTGTTTTTTATTATCCCTGCCTGCAGCTGCCACAGTTACAGTAACAACCGTCGAATGTATTCCTGAAAAGTCAACACGCCTATGAGTAAAAATCGCAAGTAATTACACCACATTTAGCTTTTAAACTCCAATTGCTGCTAAAAATACACACAGGAACCTTCAATCTCCAGTGGGTTCGGGCTTTAAACACCAAATCTGATTGGATTAAGTCCTGAAAATAGTTGTTTTTCAAGCAGTTTCGCTTGTAATAATCTGCTGCTGCAGGTCGAGCCGCATTAGCTTGTCCCCCAGGATCCTCCTCATCAGCGTCAGCTTGCACTCAGGAACCCAGCTCCTGAATGTTCCCATTCACTGTGAAACACAATCCTTGGATATGTGCACAGTAAGGTGGTTTCCGCCTCTTATTAACGTCCTTGTAAATCAAGGCAATTGGGTGTCCCGTCATGCGGGAGGCCTCCTTGTCTGCAGAGCTGTTGCCAGTGAAATATTCTGGAAGATAATGGGGTTTGAGCCAACACTGAGGCTCTGTGGGGGTGACATTTTCTGGAGATTTTCATGGTTGAAACATGCAGGACAAAATTTTGTGTCTTAACTTTGCACCGAAATGTTTTTGCAGCTCTATAAGTAATGCACAAAAAGGTTAGCCAGAAAATAAGTAATTATCTCTGAAAATGGTGGCATCTAAATGCCCTTTGGATGCAGCAAATACGGTATTTTGAAAGGCATAATGTAATTTTGATTATTAATTAATTAAATAATCAGATTTCAAATTGTTAATATATATTTATGTTGCATTTTCAAGATGGATGGAAACCATCAAACATGTTTTTAAAATAATTTAAGTGAGCAATCTGAGGCCTTTAAAATGATCCAACATTTTCTAAAAATATCTATTTACACAAGTTTTACAGAAAAAAACTAAACATATTGTCTATTTTTGGTAAAAAAAAAAAAAAGCAAAATAAATCATTCAGTCTTCATGACTGCACAGTAAAGTAATGAAGGCTGTGTCATAAATGTAAATACCATATTATAAATGAAATAAATAAGCAGCGCTAAACACATGTCATTACAGACCACAGCCTTAAACGTTCAAGAACCTGTGGTGACATTAAATAATATCTGTGGTTTAACACAAATTAAACTGGTGTTTTTCCAAGTAAAATAAAGAACTTCTGCTAAAGATGGAGAAAATAGTCCTCTGCGACCCAGAGAAACTTTATTTATACGTTTTTTGAGGACGACAAGGAAAAAAAAGAATCAAATATGAGAATAAAATTACCCCCACATGTGTTTTTCTCTGAAATGATACTAAAATATATTCGAGGACTTCAAACCTAGATTGATCAAACAGCCCACATGATGTTAATGAATCACGTCCCTGCCAGTCAAGAATCTTAACTGTGTTTAGCCCTCCATCACAGACACTTAGCATCCTGCTGAGCCCATGTGTTGTTCTCAGAGCCGCCCGTAAACTGAAACCGCTCCACTCGCCCTCATCAGTCAAGAGTCTCGTTGTGACCGGGACATCGTACGCTCTCACAGAGGGAGATAAAGTAAGGTTCTAAACGCTGCGAAGCAAAGTCAAAGTCTCCACAGCTGATCGGGATGAATCCTCTCCAGCAACAAGGCTACTAATGATGATGTGAGCACAGAGGGCAGCGGCGGCGCATCCATCACCGCAACGTGTGGAGAATTTTATTGATCATGTGCATTTGTTATAATCCGTCACACATGTTGGGCTTGTTGTAGGAGGCCAGAGGATCAGAGATTCAGGAGCAGCTACTGTGACTTAATGTCTTTAGCTCTTAGAGGAACTCGGTGTTTCTTTCGAAGGCCAACTCATACATCACCTTCAGGAGAAACGCAGAAAGTGAGGAAACAGCTGCCCTTTCAGACAGTGGCTGCTTTATCCTTCTGATGTTTAAACAAAGTGGAGAGAAGCTGGTGAAAGCTGCAACAGGCCGTTTATCCTCCCCTCACTATGACAACATGGAGATTTAGCCTCTTATGGTGTTACTTCAGGCTTGACGCACAACGTTAAGTGGAACACTAACCTGCATTTTCAATGGAGGGGAAACTGTTTGAGTAACAAGGGCGGTGACGTCAAGGCAGAAAAACACGACACTCTGGCCTACCCAAGGCTCAGTAAGGTCTGCAGCACAGAGTTTTGGAAAGCTACACTGATCAGTGTTTACCGCTTTGATTAGCTCTAAGGCCAAAAATGGAGCGATCGCAGTTTTTAGACACAAAGAAAAGCCCAACGCTTAGAATAAATGTCAGCTTCTTTCATTTATTTTGTAATATTAATGATTCTTCCCATATTTCCCCTCCTAATATTCTAGTGCAGGGGTTTTTATAAGTGTGGCCCGGGGGCCGTTTGTGGCCCTTGTGCTGATTTTGTGCGGCCCTCCAACTTCATTTCAACAAAGATTTGGCCGACCAGCACTGGTGGCTTTTTGCAGATGTAAACTTTCTATATTCAATTACTGTAAATGTATTATGGACAAGTGAAAATCTTACAACCGAATGTTTGGTACAACACACAACATTTGTCTTTTAATAATCACACTTTTTTACATTTGCTTTAATTTTATAGTAAATAGAGTGACTTTTACTCAAATGCAGACTTTGGTGCATTAAAACCTGATTGGAACTCATTTACTAAAATTTGGCAAAATACAGTTTAATATGTTTTCATTAAATGATGATGTTTTGTAAGGTAGCTTAAAAGAAAATCACAATCTTTTTGGTTATGTTATTAATTTTTTGGCCCTCGAGTGCTTTCGATTTAACAATTTTGGTCCAATTGCCGAATAGTTTGGACACCGCTGCTCTAGGGTTCCATCGGTCAATAAGTATAAGTCAAAAGGTTTAGCTGTTTATTTTAGCCTCATGAAAAAGCCAACAACCTTTTAGTCACTGTGGAATATCTAACAGACAGATTTAATGTGTTATATAAATCTCTCACAAACATAATTTATTTGTCCTCATTTCGATAATTTTGACTTACAGCTTATGAAAAACCCAAGATACTGTTTCTCAAAACAATCAAGAATTACAGAAGACCAATGAAGAAGGATTTTTTTCATCCACAGATGTAATGTGCAGAACATGCACGCGCTACTTGTTCAGGGCTTCTTTTCGCAAGCAGGTGTTGGTATATTTGGTGATGAGGAAATGTGACTGGTCCTGTTTGGAAAATGGAATCAGCATTCCATAAAGTTTGTCAATAGCATGAAGTGCTATAAGATTTGTTGATAGATAATCAGCTGTTCTGATTTGGGAATTGATAAAACACTCTGGACCAATATTAGCAGCTGACATGGCACCTCGGTTCATCACTCATGGTGGAAACTTCACTCTGGACCTCTGGGCTTATCCACTGTTCCTCCATTCTCTTGGACTTTGATTTCAAAATAAAATGGATAACGGACCTTTAAAATACTGAGTAAAAATCCAGCCTTTTTTCTTCCATCTGACGTTGGCACCAGCTCAGGAGTGGTTTAACACAAGAAACATTAACGTTGTGGCTCTTGTTGCCGTTCATATCTTGTGAATCTCCCCAAACTCTTGAAGGGGGTTTGCTTCACATCCTTTTAAGGTGACATTTGTCTCTGTTGTCTGAGTAACTTTACCCACCAGCCTTTTTTTTCTTTTTATTGACCTGTATAATGTGTCAAACATTTAACACACTTATTTCATTTGGTGACTATTCAAAATGAAGCTGCTCTGCTAAAAGCTCGGAACAGTTTCTAATTGAAGCCAGAATTTAACTGGCAGCTTTTAACAAAATGTTTGACATAAATAAAATTACATTAAATTATAGCATTAAAAATATTAGTTGGTGTATAGTTGGTTGAATGAAAAATAATGTCTATCTTATGACGAATGATGTTTAAACTGAGAATGTATCAAACCACATTTTTGAGCGATAATTGAATTGTTAGAATGCTCAGATAAAGAATGTAAAAAGTTAAATGCCCAAAGACAATTGGATATTTTATAAAACCAAAACCATCTTAGAACAAAAACAAACAAAATAAAAGTTATACAAATTAATCCCATGCATGATTTATAGTGATGAAGAAAGAGTAATGAGTATAAAACTTATACACATATATGCCTCAGAAGAAAGCATTATAACTTCAGATCATTATGACCAAACCAATGGCATATTATTTGGATATCATGACATGCTATTATTTACTAAAACTGATCTTTCTTTCTTTGTTTTCCATTAAAGAGTAACGTTTAAATATCGACAAAAAGTCAAAATTATCTATCTATCTATCTATCTATCTATCTATCTATCTATCTATCTATCTATCTATCTATCTATCTATCTATCTGTCTGTCTGTCTGTCTGTCTGTCTGTCTGTCTGTCTGTCTGTCTGTCTGTCTGTCTGTCTGTCTGTCTGTCATTTGATTGGTAATAAATGTAATTAGTAATTAATTATTTTTTTATATTATTCCAAATTATAATCTTTCCGGCTCATTTACATGAGGCATGGCTGTCGCAGGTCTTTGCGCCAGCATCATTTCAAGTTTACTATATATATATAGTTTATCAACCTTTTTCTTGTTAATTAGATTCATCATTTCAACTTTTTTTTTCTCTCTCAAAACGGGTTAATTTTATTTGTCCAGGTGACCCGAGAAGTCTATTGTACTTTAGTGTTTGGGTGTTGAATGCTCAAAATACAAACACAACAGCAAAGAAAAAGCCAGAGAAAACAGAAGATCTGCAAATGCATTGTGAGACAAAATTAAAAGTTAGATTTCATGTATGCAATAATCAGGACATTTCATGCAAGCCAACAAATTTAAAGGTCCTTACAAAAGTCACAACATTGCCACGATCTGTGGAATCCTTCATCAATTCTGCAACGCATCTTATCATTACAAGACACTCTTTTTGGGGTAACCGCCGGGACTGTTTTAAAGTCTTGATGAATATATTTTTTGATACAAATTGCAGAACCAATGCTCCAAATCCATCCACCATCCCACTTAACCATGCAGCCCCTCCCCCTGGTGAGAGACAAGGTACACCCTGGACAGGTTGCATGTCTATCACAGGGCAACACAGAGACTAACAGGACAAACGACCATGTACAAACTCACAACCAAGGGCAACTTATAAAGAAAAATGAACCGAAAAGTTATGTTTTTGGTCTGTAAGAGAAAGCTGGAAAACCCACACATGCACAGGAAGAACATGCAAAGTCCATGCAGAAAGACCCCGGGTCGTTGTTACTGCAAGGCAACAGTGTTGCCAAATGTGCCGTTGTGCAGCATTATACCCAAACTCTCACCTAATATTCTTTGTATTTTTAATGATTCCTGGGCTTGGAGCTCCCAAGCGGAATATGAGAAATTTGAGCATTTAGGAGCAGTGACACAAAAACACAACTAACTTTCTACATACCAGCAACAACACTGAGCAGTCATTTCCATCAAACATAGGCCAGGTCAGGTTTCCTGCTCAATTTGTTTGGAAAAACTAAAGAGTAAAAACACTCAGAAGCTGACAAGAAGGAAACTTTGCTTGGGTTGTGAACTTGTCTGGTTTTCAGTGGTTTTCTAAGGTTTTGAGCTTCGCCTGACACTTCAGCAGTTCTGGTTATTTCCCGTTTCTAGGCTAATCCTAACAAACACATTTGTGCTTTTTTCACCTCTCTGGATTCAGATACCGTGGAATATCTCCAACTTTGCATGCATCTTCAAATTTTTACTGGCATAGAAAAAAATTGCTTCAGTGCAAATCCCTGTCAAAGTTGATTTTTGACCTGATTTTTCACATTTTTAGAATATTGACCACAGCATACAACAACTAGCACTGAACCAGTTTGAAATCCTAACATCTTCAAACTACCCCAGACACCCTGACCTGAGTTTCCATGGAGAAATGCTGATAAACAAACAAACAGCCAGCCACGGCACCGCCGTTAGACAGGTCAACTATTCATGCACGTTTACTCTCTTTGTGAGAACATTTAAGACCCATCTCTGAGGGGAGGTGAGTGGTCACCGTGACCCTGCTTCATGGTGGTTTGTCGTCACCTACGTCCCGCACCTCCCTGTTCGCCGCCTCGGAGAAAACCTACAGCTTTACAGCCCACTGTAAAAGTCACATCATATGGACAGAGCCGCTCCCCCTGACAGCAGCTATTAGATTAAAGGTTTATAAGCAGGAACACTGATGGTTTTTAAAGACTTGATGTACAGACCATGTTGTGAAATAATTTGATGGGAAACGGAAACCTCGGGACCTTTTGGCTCCAAACACTCCCAGCAGGCTGGCAGCTCTCATGATTCAAGAGGACACAGCATCAAATTTCCAGCACTCCCATCTCACTTTGCACATAAATTTTAATGAGCTGAGGTCACTCAATCTATCGTGGTTATTCTAATGATTTGTTCGCATCCAGGGAAGTAAACAAAAGGCAAACTTAACCCTTAAAAATCTGAAAGGGAGGTGAGATTTATTACTACAGCGCTGCAGCTGATCAACAGGAATGTGCATGCTCACTGTTGGCCTCGGTCATAAACACGTTTTAATGAAGTTAGCATTAGTATGCGTCCGGATTCTGGTTTGTAAACTGAAGAGGGATAAATTGGGTCCAGATGTATTTAAAATGACTGTTTAAGGATTCAGGACTGGATGGATTTTCTTCCACTTAGATTTTCTGTAAACAAAAAAATTATTCAAATGAACCATTGTGAAGTCAGAACCGCAGTCAGGGCAAGATTTGTAATAAATAAATGTCTCAATTTATTCCGTGATTTCACCCAACTTCTAAATATAAAATCTGTCAATTATTTGAATTAAACTATTTACTCCACAGTCTGTCCATCCCAAAGAAAATAGGGGTTAAACAAAGATTTTTCTTTCTTAGGTGTGACTTTCGGTCTATTCTTCCAGACAAAGTCTTCAAATGTAGTTTCTGGGGCCTCTGACCTTTTTTCCCCAAAGATTTTTGGCTAGATCTAGTCTGTGTGACTATACTCTTCCAGTAGGTTATTAGCTTCTCCAGATGTTCTGCAGCAAACTTTATAGAAGCTACTGCGTGTTTTTTCTTCAGCAGTGGAGTCTTGTGCAGTGAGTGTGCAGAGAGGCTTGTGCGCTTCATAACGTTACCAGATGTTTTTCTCAAAAAATGGTTACCCACTAATTCAGATCCTCTGGAGCTCTCAGTGGGCGCTCCTTGGATTGTGGACAACCGTTCTAAACACTGTTTTACTTCTCTGTAAGAAATCTTGCTGGGAACTCCTGGTTGAGGCTAGTTTGGGGTGAAAGGATCTTTCGCCCTCCTGGAACATGGCCTTAGTGGTGGCTAATGTAATATGAAGAAGTTTAGAAATGCATCTGTAACCACATTCATTTGTATGCCTTGTAACAATAAGGTTGTGTAGGTCTTGAGGGAGCTCTTTACTTTTGCACACTGTGATATGCTTCTCGTGTAGTTCCTTGAAAAAGACAAACCTTTTTTATAGGCCATACGACTAAACCAGCTGATATTAATTTCAATACTAATAGTAATTTATTTGTCAATTACTAAAAATCCTAATAAGATACTATGAAGTTTAATGTTGCACTATCACTAAATGTGTAAAGCAGGGGTCTCAAACTCATTTCTATACTGGGCCACTTTGGCATCATTAAGTCATTTAAAGGGCTTATTGCACATGTATAGATGATACTTTTGATTTCATAATTTCACTACAGTTCACATAAAAAACTGACAGCAACATACAATTACCACCTGTAGGCTCATTTCAACAGTTTATCTGCAAAACAAAAGTTGATATTGGGCTACACAGTGATTTCATAATTCTGCATCACTTTTTGGACATTTCTGGGTTGTTTTAATGTGTTGTGGGAAAACTGACATCTAGTGGCAGGATGCTGTTATTACACAGTTTCAAAAAAATCAACATTCGCTACAGGAGGCACAGTTTTAGCCACTTAATACACTTTAAAATAATATATTCATCCACTTTATGACATGATATGCGTTTTTTGGCTCATGAGTGCCGGATAAATTGCCTTGACGCGCCGGATTTGGCCCGGGGGCCTTGAGTTTGACACATGTGGTGTAACGGATAGAAATGCTTTTACAAAGCACAATAACAGATATAATTCAAGGCTTTGCCTTTTGGTAGTTACAGTTTTTTCTGATTAATATTTCAGCATAAATGTTTTTCTTTCCTTTCTTTTGTACTCTTAAAGGTACGTTCTCTTTCTGTAAAACGTTACAATCCATGAAGTTAATACCCAAGAACTGCTTGTCAAGGCTCCTGTGCCTACATGCTTTCATTGCACTTTTGAAAATAAAGTAGTTAAAAGCCAAAATAAAGTAAAATAACAAACTTGTTTTCTTGTTTTGGTGATTTCCACATGCACTCAGACAGACCAGGAAACCAGGACTGGACAGTTTGCCTTGCTAACATCTCTGCATCCTGTGTCTGCAAATGACTCCCAGGTGGTTTTCCCTCCACTGCTGCCCGGAGTCGGATTTACAACGAGATTATGAAGCTCCCCTTTGACCCCGGAGGCTGTGTTCAGCAAGAGTCAGACCGTTTCTCCCTCCTTTCTATTTATCCACCAAGTGCACCAAGAACAATGCCTTATTCTCCTGCACAAGCGCTCCATTACAGGGCCTGTGGCTTGGCAGCAGAGCAGGCCTCAGATTTCAACCACATGTAGTGCACTCAAATCAAAAGAGTCAGCTCTGGCAGTGCGGCTGCATAGCTGAGGGAGACACAGAGAAAAACTGTGAGCTAGCAGACGGAGAGGGGAGAAAACAGGGAGGATGACTGAAAAAAAATAAGAGGAGGTGATGTAAAGACTAAATAGTTGAAGGGACAAGGAGAATGGAGGGACCGGAGAGAGGAAATATGGAGACAGTAGGAGTTAGAGGGAAACTTGACAGAGATTATAGCTTTCGAGCCAAAAGGTCAGGACACGAGGAGGTCATCTCTCTGGGGAGTCGTTTTGGGAGGCAGAAAGGGGATGACCTCTTCTTCACCCCCACGCTGGATGCTCACATTGTAATTTCCAAATCCCATGGACAGCATCTTTTCAGCAGAGTCTAAACATGTCCACGCAGCTCACAGAGCCAGATTTGTGCTTGTTCGGAGAGGCTATCTGTCACACTCTGAACGCGCTCGCAGTCATCTGGGACCCTGAGAGACTCGCTGAAAGTTTGCGAAGAGGTTAAAAAGTGAGCTGCAGATGAAAACAACGGGTGCTGCCAGTGTTTTCCAAACGATTGCTCACTTGTTTGGCACCGAAGCCGGCGTCTGCTTGGGCCCCGGCCGATGCATCTGTGCCTCGGAAGTTCACTGTCAAAGGCAATATGAGCATCAGAGGTAATTGTGTCAGTAATGTGACTACCAAAGTTGGATAGTTTCACCTTTCTTCCATCAGTGGAAAAAAAAGAGAGTAGACAAACGTTTAATCTTCTGTTTATACATCCACATCCATCCATGGGGTTTCCAGGCACTTATCATGTTAAAATTCATTATTTTTCCTGACTCAAGTGGCCTGAAGCTCTGCTTCCTGTATGGAACGGATGGATGGATCTTTAGACAATAGGGTAAGGATTAAGAAAGATAATCTTGAAAAGAATGAACAAACTGCTTTATTATGTTTTCCTCCTGAATTTATCCATACCTGGAATATATTGCAAATATAATGTCAGATCTCTCCAGATTGTACGAATTGTGTATCGGATTCTTGGCTACAGATCTGATTTAGTTTACATGTATTCCTGCCTTTAACTCACCCTAGCACAGGGCAGCTTCCATTGTTCATACATTTCATGGAAAAAAACACCAAGAGGCTTCCACCCTGTGAACTACAGACAGCAGCGGCTTTCCTGTGGGAAAGTAGCCTGGATTATCACGGCACTTAATCTCACCAATTTGAAGTCACAAATGGCAACGACAAAAGTCCGACTGCCATCAGTCATCTTCTGTGGGAGCCCTTCTGTGGGAAAAAACATACATTCAGGGACAGTGATGGTTGTCTATAAGGTAAATGTGAGGACATCGGGCGTTGATGTTTGGCTCTGAAGGGTTTCCTTAACAAGCATCAGTGCCTGGAAAGTCTTGTGAGAGAACTGTGGGCCTAACTGGAGCGAAAGCAACCTGACACCAAAACAGATGCTCCGCACTATCACAAGATCTGTTTCCAATTTGACCTTATTTTGTTCCGCCCCTTCGATATGCTGTTTAATCTCAATTTCTTGTTGCAACAAGCAGAAGCTGGTGGATAAAACAGCACTGTTGCCATCCCTTTGCTTAGTCAGATCCAACTTGTTTGAGAGAAATTTGGAGGTGATGACGGCTCAGGTGGAACACTGACAGAAAGCGATGCGTTAAGTCTGTCTCTTTTCCCGAGACGCTTTCCTGTAATGGCTCACATCTGCAGGATTGTAACTTCCTGGAAGTCAGGATTGTCTGATGTGAAGCCGTTTGACGTCAGATTGGATTTATTTGCATAAAATGTGTCAGATAAAACAGATTGTGCTCTACAGCCATGCTCTCCAAGTTGTAGGTCTTTTACTCTATAAATCCAGTTGAAGCCGACCGCAGATGAGGCAGAGTCCCGTCTGCGGTGGCGGAATCCAGAACAAATGTCGACTTGGAGGCAAAATTATTTAAAGACAAGAAGCTCTTTCAGTCCTTCTACCAAACCGTTCATTGTGTACCTCAGAAATAAAGTCAGGAGTTCAGGAAAATGTTGAAATTTCTTATAGGTTGGTCAGTGATATAAACTGTCTTAGATTCCTGATAGTCTTGTTTGTTTTTCTCCAAAACATCCGAAGGAGTGGTGAGGATGTGAACCTCTGCAGGTTCTCATTCAGAAGATTTTCTACTCGGACCTCTGACAGGTTCTTTCATGTTCAGGGCGAGGTTCAGGACATGGAGTCTGAACCGGACTATCTTCAGTACCTTGATTGCAATTGGGGCTTTCATTTGGAGCTTAATTGGAGCCAAAAGTTTTTTTTTTTTTTTTAAATAAATTTTAATTGAAAAACTAAAACTTTAAATTGAGTGCCTGTTGTGAACCTGTTGATTGAGTTTGATTAATTTGTGTTGGTGATGGAAGCAGACTGGACAACTCAGAAGGGGAAAACATTCTTGTATTTATTTTGGGAAGGCAGGGGAACAATCTTAAAGGCACTGCTGCTGCATGCATACGGTCTGCCAGCATTATAGCCTCAACCACAACAACCTTATCAAGAAGCTGCAACAATGAGTCCATGTTCTGCAAGCCAACAAGTACAACGCTGCACTAATAACCTCTCACAGGAGGAAACTGTAACTAATGATGAAGAGGGTGGAAGAAGAGCAGGTAAATGTGCTACAAAGTGGCTCGTAGGGTCTGTTGTATCATTTTACAATAATCACAGCATGGCTGAAGACCATACTAAAAACTCAAAAGTTGGGGACACTCCAAAAGTTAATTATTAAAAGGAAGATTTTGCTAATGTGCAGAAATAGATGGGACTTTATCAAAAGGGAGCATTGTGGTTCAGAATGTATTGTGAGTTCATGGTTATAGCTATTTTTTTTCAAAGACAATTGTCAGTATATGTCAGCAGTTTGATATTAAATAAGGGAAAAAAGGAAACCTGTCCATGCTGGCTTGCTGAAAATAAGACAACCATTGCTTAAACAACTGTTTTTTAGTGAAAATATCAGAAATGCAAAGCTATTTTGTGACAATAAAAGCATTGAAAGGAGAGAATATGTATTACTCATATATATTATGTATTAAAGATGGAATGGCATAACACGACTTATTACTATTACCTTGTTAAGTCTGTAATTACTGATATGGCCTAGTTAGGATTGAGGTAAACATCCTACATGCTTTAATCATGCTAGCTATGTTGTGATAGTTATTTAGCATTATGCTGAAGCATGTGGTTGTGAACGTATGTTTTTAAAATCCAAAACATGTTTACTCTCTAGGTTTAAACTGTTTTAAAATGAGAACACACATTTTCCCTTCAGTGAAATACCTTTTATCAGCTAAATGTGCAAAAATGTTCAAAGAAGGCAGAACAACAACACGCGTTGTCTGTGATTATGCAATTCCCTAATCTTTTTGTGTGAATTCTATTTTAAAGTTTTAATTCATTAGTTGAATATGATGCAGCAAGTATGGAAAATGGATGAATGGTGGAAAGAAAGTGGAAACTTACATGCTTCAATCTCACAAGCAACAAGTTCTTGAGTGTCACGAGTCACTGTGGGCAACAACGACTAAAGATGTTTTAACATATCATCTATCATGACTATTTTCTAAACATTTTAAAGAGAAATACACACATGTTAAGACACAGTAAGGCTTAGAAAGCTGCTAATTATATACAATCAACCTCTTGACCATTCCCTTGAAAGTCAGGAGGATGAAAATAATCCCCCTGATTTTTGCTTCTTCTCAGTGAAACACAAGCCGACCGACATTTCATCAGCTGAAGCAGGCAGCAGTTGGTGCGCCGGGCGTGTCGGCATGCCGGCGACAGAAAACGCTCGTTGTGCTGCTTTTCTTCAGCGGTAATATGTTATGTCTTCGGCAAGTGGCTGGGGATGGTCCACCCCGAAATTCTGTGAAAGGACTGGACTGGCAAATCTCCCTCTTAGCCCTTCACTTCGCCCCTTATTTTCTCAAGCTGCTCACGTAATTTAGGACTGTAAAAGTGGCTGCAGTTTAACATTCCTGCTAAATCTCCATGTTGGACTGCTGAGTCCTGACGCTGACTGTACCTGAGCTGCTCAGGCTGCGGTTATTTAGTGTCCTGGAGATGTTTTCAGTCGATGTAAGAGCTTCATATGATATAAATAATAAACCAGAAGCCTCAGGACGTCTGCCAGTGTATGAAAAAGCAAACATTTATGCCATTGGGCTATATTTTATTCTGTGCAAACAGTTAAATGTGGGCTCCAGCCAGAGGAGGGCACTCTGACTGATTCAACCTCAAAGTTATTTTAAGCTTGTGTAATATTCTGTGTTTCTCACAATCCCCTCCCACACCTGACTGACTTAATAATCTGAGTTATGTCTTTTCGCTCACCAGGACCAAATGGTGTGCTAGCACAGCTTGAATTCCTGTTAAAGGTCTGGCCTGATCAAAAACTAACAAGAGCGGTGTTTACCTTTCAATCTCCAGAGGAGCACTTCTCCGTGTGGCACGCAGGCCCGATGCTGAGAGAAGTGACCTTGTGGTCTGAAGGTGGCCAATTTAAATAAATGAAGCAGCTGCTAGGAGGGGAATAAAAAAGGAGCAGAAAAACAAAGAACTCCCATCCTGCTCTTAGTGCTCTTGAGCAAGGCACTCAGATTACAGCTGCTACCACTGATCCAGAAAAATAAGTGGGCAGCTGCTTCTGATGCTTAATATGTGAAACTGAGTCTCAGAGTAAATTTGATTCTCTGACATTGTCTGAAAATAAAATGTGAGCTGAATACTTATATGGAGGACTTAAAGAAAAGGTTGAAAGAAATTACAAGAAAATATCCATGAAAAAACAACAAAAAAAATAAACCAATTGACCAATCAAGGTTTTGGTCAGAGTTTAGAAAATGTGAGCACAGACTAAATTATTGAACCTGTTTTACCATAATTTTCTCAGCTACTTTGCTACCACAATATTACATATTTAACGGCATGCTTTTTGTTATTTCCCTTGCTGTTTGACAGCAATAAAAATAAAAATAAAAAATAAAAAATGGTGTAACAAGAATAAAGGTGAATAAACAAAAATATTCATTTTCAGTGACTGAATTCAAGAAGTGAATCATATTTAAGGATTATATCTGCACATAGTGATGTTTTTCAAGCATTCATGTCTCTTTATCTTCAATACAACTTTTAAGACTAGGTTTAAAACTTTCCTTTTTGACAAAACTAGTTAGAGTGGCTTAGGTTACCCTGGGCTATCTCTGTAGTTATGCTGCTATAGGCTTAGGCTGCTGGAGGACATCAGGGTCTATTTCTCTCACTCTGCTGAGTTCTCCTACTGTTCTCCAATCTGCATTGTTTGCTGTCATTTCAGCTTTTAACTTTTTGTTCTGTCATTTTTTCTTCATAGTAGGTACACCTGGTCTGGCGTTCTGTTAGCTGTGACATCATCCATGGAGACAGATCATCCTCTAATACCATATAACATAGAAAGTACTCCTGGATCAATGTGAGCTTCTGTGCTTTCTGTGTCTCTGCTCTGTCTTCTCTAAGCCCCAGTGGGTCGAGGCAGATGAGCGTTCACACTGAGCCTGGTTCTGGTTCTGCTGGAGGTTCTCCTCCCTGTTAAAGGGGAGTTTTCCTCTCCACTGTCACTTCATGCATGCTCAGTATGAGGGATTGCTGCAAAGCCATCAACAATGCAGACGACTGTCCACTGTGGCTCTACGCTCTTTCAGGAGGAGTGAATGCTGCTTGGAGAGACTTGATGCAACCTGCTGGGTTTCCTTAGAGAGGAAACTTTCTGACCAGTTTGCCTGAATTTGGAAAGGGCCTTGAGATGACATGTTTCATGAATTGGCGCTATATAAATAAAATTGAAAATTGAATAATTATGACTTAAAGACAATAAAGAAATTTGCTCTCTCAGAAAATTTCAACTAAATGGATCTGCTGACTTCACAGTTATCCACAAATGCTCGTTGCTGGAGAACGTGGCTGTTCAGAGTGCTGTGCCCAATGCGTTTTATTGGGAAGTTGAGAGGAAGGAGATGTGGTAGAAAAAGGCGTAAGAGCAGCAGGGACAATCACAGCCTTGAGAGGACTGAAGCCCATTGAAGCATTTGGTGGAGATTCACAAGCTGAAGACTGTGGTTTGAGTCAAAGCTTCAAAAGACATCAGGTGCGACCGCGACGTGAGCCACAGCTCTTGCATTTCCTATGTTAAGCTACTCCTGAACCAGCGATGTCAGAAGGATCTTCTCAGGGCAAAAAAAAAAAAAACACCAATAAAGTGGTCTAATGCTCAGTCGTCCATAGCCATCCTTTCAGTTGAAAGCAAATTTTATGCTTCATGTAATAAAGGTGAGGAGAGGCAGAGTCTGAGTTGCTTTATGTTCAGTCAGTGGCTCTTTGAGGAGCCATGTCATCTGCTGTTGTTGCTCCTCTGTGTGTTAAATCTGCACAGTGGTCTACCATGAAATATTCAGGCACCTGATTCTTCTTCCTGCTGAAAGCTTTTATAAAGATTCTTATCTTATTTTCCAGCTGCTAGCACAGCCAGAAGTACCAGCCCCTGCTGTAGTGAGCATGGAAGCGTTGCGACCGATCGGCCAGTAAACTAGTCCGACCCAAACCTCGCTGGAGGAAGCTGAAAGACACCAGAGTCTATGATGCAGAGGGAGCTGAAGGTCCGTATTAAAGCACTGAGGTTTCTTAATCCACGGAAAACAACTTGGTTTGAATTGATGTAATGCAGACTCTCATGAAGCAGAGTTACCGTGGGGCTCTTGGTTTCTTCTATGATTAAGGCTTTCCTTTCCCATCCTGTCAGTTGAGGTAGAGAGCCTTGTCTCGGCTGACTTTTAGTCTTTGAATTTCCCACAGAGCTCTGTTTAATCCATCATCTGAAAACACAAAGGTTAGGATATTGTTTCATAACGACCCTGCTTTAGACGTCTGCACAACTTTCTGCTGTGTTTCTTGGTCTTCGTGATGTTTTTTCACGGATGTCTAATAAACCTCTGAGGCCTCCAGCCCAGAGCTGCATTTACTCTGACACACATTTACACCTAGGTGAACTCTATTAACCAATCAGCAAACCTCTGAAGGCGATCACTGGTTGGATCTTATTCAGAGGTGGGTAGTAAATACTTATATTTACTTGAGTAACTTTTTGAACACAATGTACTTTTAGAAGTAGTTCTATTGCACTTTACTTGAATAATATTATTTAAAAAGTATTGCTACTCTTAACTTGTCCTGACTTGTCTGAACCAAAGCTCCAGTAGAGAGACACACATCTATGTTTTTTGTTAAAGTGAAACTTCTTGTTTCCACACAAGCTTTGTTGTTTTAATGTCATTTTCTGTCATCTGCTGAGCTTTTTGGATATAAAGTGAACATACAGTAAACAGTAGATATTGTTAGTGGAACTACTTTGCACTGTTCCAACATGCTGTCTATACAAAAACTGCTGTAAGTATTGGTTTCATTTGGTGTTGTGTTAAAAAAACAACAACCAGAAAAAGCGTTTTTTTCCTGTCTGAATTGGTGATTTTGCAATAGCACATTTTTTTGTAGATTTTATTTGTTGTTTTAGCCTTTAAAAAAAAACTAAATTGGTACTTTATATTTTTGTCTGTCCGATCACTTTACATATTAAACCAGAATATGATTAGTGACTAAATACTTCAGTAGCCTTTCTACCAAATCTTTTTTTACTTGAGTCATTTCTTGGTCGGCTACTTTTTACTTTTACTTGAATAAAAATATGTTGAAGTAGTGCCTGCTCTAACATACCCACCTCTGATTTTATTCAAAGGTATTAGAGTAAATGTTGCTAAATACATTGTGCGTTCAGCTCACAATGCTCTTCACAGAACAATGTGAAAAAGTGTATGAATACATTTCTAAGGCACTCTCTGTAGTTTGCCAGGGAGAGTTAAACACATTATGGAGAAGAAAGATCAACAATGACTCCTGTCACAAATTAGTTTTATTTGCTAATAAGTCTTTGAAAGTTATGACATCCAGCTGACCACAGCAGATTAAGTGATGCTAGCTGAAAGACGGTGGGTGCACTGGATGTCTGAGCAATAAAAACAGCAAACAGAGCAGAGATCCGTAGTGAAGCATGAAGCAGCAGACCGATGCGTTCTGGAGTTCTGCTTTGCAGTAACCTAATATGCTACTTGGAGCTTCTCTCAGCACTCTTCTGTTGCCTTTTCCAAGCTCTTCATACAAAGCGGTGTTTGCTTGAAGGCAACTTTTGCATAAAAACATCTCATTTTGAAGAAGCATGGGAGTCTGAACACTGCAAGCTCATTAGGAGAGCCAAGGCAAACTCACCACACGTGGCAGTGTGCCGAATGAGAAGGAACGACGTCGGCGACTCGGGTTTCAGCTCCTGACCACTTGTTCCGAATCCCACAGCAGAGGTCCCTCGTGAACAAAGAGTGCGATGACAAAATGTCCATAAATACACCAGCAGGCTAATGAGAGTATTTAGGTTAAATGGCCTGGAGAACACACATGGATAAACAAGCACTGCGTTATGTTAACTACTCCCCTGATAACATGTAAGAAAATAATAATAATTGACTGTATTTTTACAGCAGCTTTAAAAAAAAAAAAAAGCAATTCACAACACAACCATGTACAACATTGACCAATTGTGCATGTTTGCTGTTGGAGATAAATACAAACATCATTAACTTTGAAAATTTGCAGAGTAAAAATGTTTTTGAGCCTTCTATGTGTGGTCACGTATTAAAGTTGTTTATCTTCAGCACAATCTGGGTTTTACATCATCATGTTACTCGTGTGTTTTTGCCCGATGACTAATTGCTCGGTGACGTTTGATCGAAAACAGCAGAACCAACATCTTGCCGATGATGGGAGCTCAGGAGGACTTACGGCGTTTAAATGCAGGTCCTGAATCAGGCGGCCACCAACGCTGCTTTCTTTTTTTAATGGTGTTATTTTCAAATTAAGCCTGCATAGAATAAGTGCAGATTATTACAATGCTGGAAAACCATTTGCAGCTTTGGCAGGCGTTGGGCAATGTAAAAACAATGCACAGGGCAATTTAGTCAAGCCTGGTCATTAAAAAAGCTGCAGATGTGTTTTACACTAATCACTGTTGCCCTCCATTTTCTCCTCTTTTTCCTCGTCTTTTCTTTGTTTTTTTTTTCCACATTAATGAGCGCAACATGAAATTTCCATGGCACAAACTGCAATCTGGTAGCCTTCCAGGCTCATTTACAATAGTTTATTTCAGCATTTACTGTTATGGGTAATCTGCTTGATGTTTACATCTAACGATTTAAGCTTTTCTTTGTTTCACGTTTTAGCACAGGCCCTCCAGAGGGACAAATGAAGCCCTCTCTTTAGCTGTTAAATGCTGTAATTGATGCGGTAGCATTCTGTAAAGTGAAAATGCTCAAAAAAGAAAGTTAAATTGGCTTTTTACAACATACATTTGTGGTGCTTTGAACCCTCCACACTGATGTAACCTTTTTAAAGCCTTCAAAGAAACTCACATTTCATTGTAACTGCCTAATCTCACAATTAAAAACCTATTATTATTATTATTATTATTATTAATATTTCTTCCTGACAATTTTTATAAGTAATCTTTCCCGGATTAATAACTGTGACATATTCTCTCAGCTGCTCTTCAAAATGGGAAAAACAAGGAAGCATAACATGAAAATGGAGGCAGATGTGTGCTGATATTCATAAGTAAGGGAACAGCTGTAAGGCAACAATGCCCACATAAGGCTCCGTCTACGCAAAGACGGATTTGACAACAATCTCTGGCCGACAATATTCTTGTGCAGAGCAACTTCCCTCAGCGAGAGCCGATGTTCTGCCGGTTTTAGATGTGACAATAAAACACTTGATGCAAAAACAATCACCAAATCATCCCTCAGCCTTTAACCAAGTTTTGTGGGCGCAGTTAAAAAAAAAAAAAAAAAAAGTTCTGTGGGAGCATGATGCTCGAATGTCTAAAATCTTATTAAAATCCATTTTAGTTTGTGGATGTAATGTGTCAGAAAGTTCAAGGTGTATTGCAAGAGCACGCATCTAACTTTATAATGAATACTTCTGCAAAGCATTTTAAGTTATGTTACTTTGCTACTTATGCCCCAACTGTTGAACCACTATTTTTTAGGTGGCAGCTCCTTCCAAACTAAACACCTCGCATCGGTTTGCATGTGCACCTTTTTTTTTTTTTTTTGTCAGTGACGGAATACAAAACCTACAAAAATCTCTGCTTCACTGTGCAGACGGAAAATCTTTCCCTAAGTATTACCATAAAAATGCAAAGTCTTTGGAGGACATTAAAGTTTGCATGATTTCATTCGCAGAAGCTGCAGCTAAATGGAACCAAAAGACTAAATCAGCTTCCTCAATAGAAATAAAAAGCCTGTCACTCTAGTAGAAAGTCTTTAACACTTTGGTCGACGTTACAGCCAGCCGAAGTCACACGCTGTAACAGCAGAAAGAAAAACTTTCAAAACCGTCAGACATCATGACAGCATTAGGCTGGAAGCAAAAGTGTTTCCAACCCCTGTGTGCTAATTACTTTCATCTGAAGTTTCTCGAGTTCTTCTCAGATCTGAGCTGCAAAAGCAGAAGTGCATCGGTCGAGTGTTCAAGCGTAGAGAAGCCGGCAGGCTCTGCTGACGTTACGAGACTCCACTGCATCAGTAAACGCGGAGGCTGTTGACATATCAAAGCGCAGACTTCTGTGTTTTTGGTATGCCTGCTCAGTCTTTTTCAAACATCTAATGGGTTGCGGCAGATTACAGCTCGCACCGAGCCAGTTTCTGCTAGTGGTGTCTTCCCGTTAAATGGGAAGTTTTCTTTCCACTGTTGCCACATGCATGCTGAGTATGAGGGATTGTTGCAAAGTTACTCAAAGTTATCAGCTGGCCGGGTTATTTTCATTAATGTTTTGTGTTCTTTTAAGGAGGCTCACTGAAATTCCGTTGTGTGCAGTGACAATAAAGCATTTTGAATCTTTGAATCCTCAGTAGATTTTTTTTTTTACCAGTTTCCTTTATCCCCGAAGGCAGCACAGTGGCAGCCCACTGCTCCCTAAGGGATTAGTTAAACGCAGAGGAAAGATTTAATTGGAATGTCTAAGATGCGATGTCAAACAAGTGTGATTATTATTATTAATAGCAATCTTACATTGGGAAAGATGGAAATGAACAACTTTACAGTTTCCAAAGATACTGAGATTTATCCAAAATGAGAAAATAAGAGTATAGTGATGTAAGTTTTGACTGTATTTAAGATGAAGTGTAAAACCTGCTCCAAAAAACAGATTTGATCAAAACATTATTTGGTACAACTGGCTGTGCAGCACAGGCTCGTTAGGCCTAATTTCCTTCTCTGTGATGTCACACATCCCACTCTGGAAAGAAAGAACTAAAAGTAAGTTCAAAGTTTCTTGAAATTAGTGTTTTTGTTCATTTGAACAGATAAATAAGATGATTTGCCAATAGAATGAGTATTTTGATCCGTAAAATAAGATAATTAGATAAACTGCACTTGAAATAAGATGATGGAAACGAGTTGTTCCTATTTTAATTGCAAAAACCTTGTTCTACTGGAAGAGTATCAAGGACAAATACACTAATTTCAAGAAAATGTTACTTACTTTTAGTTCCCTTTTTGCAGTACATAGGGAAAGCTGTGGCGACAACCCTGAGAGACCAGATTCTCTGCACTACCAAAGGCTGATAAACATAGGCTGCATTGCTCCCGCCAACCTATAACCCTCAGATGTTTTCAGAAACAGTGTGTTACTGCTGAGGATTCCCAAATGACCTGTTAAAACACAAAACCTGTCAGCGATTGTGTTTAATAGGCGAAAGGTTTCTGGACATAGTTCAGAGCCACAAATAATATAATATGCATGATGCATGATGCATATTATATTATTGTGTGTTCTGTAAATTGGCAGGAGTTTTTCTCCATACCAATAATTATGGAATATTTACACTGGTATTTACCCTTTTATCTTCTATTCTTGCCGTTTGTTTAGAACTAACTTTAGGGAGTGTTGGCCTAGTGGTTAGAGCAGCACGTTTGCACTCAGAGAAGGATGCAGAGAAGGATGCAAATACCCGGTTCGATCCCCAGCGCCTGCACTCTCGCTCCCTGAGCAAGACCCATAACCCCAGAATGCTCCCCGGGCGCCGCACATGGCAGCCCACTGCTCCTCAAGGGTGATGGGTTAAAAGCAGAGAACACATTTCGTTGTAATGTATGTTTCAATGACAATAAAGATGATATTACTATTACTATTAACTTTAGATTAGACTGGTTTGTTCTTATTTCTTCTTCTTCTTCATGGATAATAATTGTGTGTAATTGTCTGTGCCTTTGCCACTGTCACACTCAGAGTTCCCTATTGAGGAACAATAAAGAAATTCTTATGGTAGCTTATCTTATAATTTATTTATAGGTTACATTTTGTGTAGCTGTTTGTGCAAAAAAATTGATTCTTTTAAATGAAAGTCATCAAAAAATGTTTTTTGGCAACATTCCCATGGATGCCAATTTTCTTACTGAATTATGATCACTGATTTTAGCGGTGGGGGGGGGGGGGGGGGGGG